>NC_064634.1:454986177-455171656 GCF_023864275.1 Schistocerca cancellata | reverse complement strand
ATGCACCATTGCTGGCGGCTCACCCCTAACTGCGCAACGCTACGCGCTGTTCACATCCAGCTATAGCAGTCCATGACAACAATGCAAACTAGCCACAGACTGCACACAGCACAGGCAGTGATTTTCACGCAGAGCGCTACGTGGCGTTACCAATATAAAAAATCTAAACAAACAGCCTGTGTACAAATTAGAAGAAAAAGAGCAAAAGATCGTTACGTCAATAAAAAAAAACAAAAAGACAAAAGAGAAAACAAACTGCATCTGTATGTGCTCTTAACTGTAGATACCTGTACACAGCTTCGTGCAATGAATGCCGGCTCACATTTAATGTTGATTGTTGGAGGAAATGCGTAGGAAATATTCTTTAAATGGAAATGAATGGTTGTACGTTAAAAAAGTTAGTTTGGAAACAAAGTATTATTGGGGCATTTTGTTGTGAAGAAAATAGTTACAATTGACATACATTATTAGATTTGCGCAATGCAGCTTCATTACCTTACCTTTAATAACAATATGCATCGTCCCGAACGGAGACCAGAGTCGCGAGAAGAGCACG
This sequence comes from Schistocerca cancellata, assembly GCF_023864275.1. Classification (NCBI taxonomy): domain Eukaryota; kingdom Metazoa; phylum Arthropoda; class Insecta; order Orthoptera; family Acrididae; genus Schistocerca; species Schistocerca cancellata. Next base: position 455,171,100 of record NC_064634.1, on the reverse strand, counting down.
CCGCCGCCCGCTCAGTACAATCGTCCACTCGCCAATACTGTCGACTGACTACTACCTCTCCCGACCCGCCACATATAGATGACAACTGTTCCTGCCGACGCGCTACGTGCTACTAGTGTCGTGTGGCGCAGACTAGCGACGATAAGAAACTCTCTGGTCAGAGATTGTGTCGTGCCTCGCCATCGCTGGTAATGAGTACATACGTGTTTCAGCGCGCGTACCGGAACACGCAGTGCGGAGCCCAGAGACTGTGTTGTCGAGGCCGTCGACGCAGTGCATGTCGGTCGGTCGGTCGAGTGCGTGCGGGAGGGCAGAGAGGCAGCGTCGGCACGGAGATGCACGCACGGGGGGCTGCGGCGTGGCGCGTTTGCGGTAGGCGCCTTTGGTGGCAACGGCCGGGACAAGCAGCGGTGTATGGTGTGGTGCGGGCCGGACAGGGGCGGAGGAGGAGGAGGCGGCGCGACGATGGCATTGGGGCGGAAACGGGGACGGCGACGGCGGATGTTGAGAGGCGTCACGCGCGGACCGACACAGACGCACAGATAGATAGGGAGGAAGAAGAGGGGGCGGCTGGTGAGTGCAATTTAGGCGGTAGACACAAGAGGTCGGCACGGCATTTGCGTGATGTGGCGTTGTGACGGGGTGTGCTCGCTTGCCTCGTTTTGTTGATGCGCGCAGGAAGATGTGCAGAGCAGCGGCGGGCGGCTCGGTTCGGTTTGGCCCGGCGGGCCGCGCTGTTGTCGCGGACGTGAGCGCCCCCTGGCGGGTGGCCGGAGGCGGCGCGGCGTGTTGGACGTGTGGCTGGCGGCAGTGCACAATTGCGAGTGGCTGGCGGTGTGGCGGTTGGCGCGTCGGCCGGCCGAGAGAGAGGAGAGGTATGTGTTTGCGGGCGCCTTTGCTGCGCGGCGTCGTGCAGGGAGGGCGGGCGCTTGTCGACTGTGTGACTGTGTGGCGAATTGGCGGCGTTGTGCTCCGGCCGAAGGCGTCGGGAAAGGAGAGTTGGTCGTGATGTCATGTCGCGCCGTGTCATGTTTGCGAAACGGCTGCCGAGAGGTGTGGTGGTAGCGAGCCGGTCGGTGTCAGTGCGATGGGAATGTGCGTTTGGCGGTTTTCGGTATGCTTTTTGCGGCGTGAGAGTGGGGCGGGCGGGCGGGCGGGCGGGCGGGCGGGCTTTTGCTGTTGTTGGTTCCTTGTGTCTTGTGTGTAGCTTGATGGCAACGTGGAAGGACGCCGGTTTCGAGCCGTGCGTGTGGTTGTCGACGTTGACTGGTTGGGGTGTGCCGTTGCACGTGCATGTTTGGGTCGTTGGTGTGGTTTTGGCTGGCTGGCTGGCTGGCTGGCTGGCTGGCTGGCTGTGTGTACGGGAAGGGGGAGGCGGCGGTGGATAGTGCAGTAGTTGTGTCGTTGCCACGGGCGTCGGGTGCGGCTGTGCGTAGTGGCGGAAAGGTGTCGGTTGCGGGAAGCGAGGCCGTCGTTGGCGGTGTCGCGTGCCTTCGTGAATCGAGTGGGGCGGGGAAAGGAGCAGCGTGCCGCTGCGTCGTGGCCGTTAGCCAGAGGCTGTGCTTTGATAGTTTTGTGGACGGTTCGTGCGAGGCGATTTGTTGCCTGCCCTATGTTTGTTTGTTGTTTTTGGAGACGACGACTGGTTGGTGGCGTGCGCGCGAGCGAAGTGGCGGTGTGCGTTTCCCGTGTCGACTGCCGACTGCCGGCTGCCGGCTGCCGGCTGGCGACAGGTGCGCCGTCGGTGGGGTGGGTGGCCGGCACAAGTAGAGGCGGCGGCGGCGTCGTTGCGGTGTGTTTGTGTTGTCGGCTGTGTCGGCGACAGCTGTTTGTGCGGTGCGTGTGAATGGTGGTGCAAACGTGTGTGCTGGCGTTGAGGCTGCGACCGCGGCGTGTTGTTGGTTGATGTTGAACAGCGGCTGTGTGCGGTGGTGGTGTTGCCGCACGTGCATCCGGCCCGGCGCGGAAAGCGCAGTTGCGGCGGCCCTTCGGTGCCAGCCACGTCGCGTGAGCGGCGGGTTGCTCTGGTCGACACGTGGTGCTCTGGTTTGTTGTTTGGTGCCCTTTGGCCGGTGGGTGGTCCGTGTGTCTCGGTATCTGGTCGTGGTCGTGCTGCCCGTTTGTCGGCGTTGTCTGTGGCTTCGCTTTTGTTTTTGCGGCGTGCCGACGACCCGACGCGACCTTTACACCCAAAGTGTGGCGCCCGAAGGTGAACCAACGTAATCCGACCTCGGCGCTTAAGCTCTAAGCCTAAGCTGAGCGAACCGAACCTGTAGCGTTGCGTAGCGTGAGGTGAGGTGCGGTGAGGTCAGCCTCAGCGCCAAGTAAGCCAAGCTGTCCGGCCGTGAGGTGGGTGGGTAGGTAGGTAGGTAGGTAGGTGCGGCTGCTGCGGCCACCTGACGCCCGACGTGTGTTTGAATGCTTAACCTAAGTTTGAGGCTTAACCTAACCCAAGTGGCCTTAACCTAACCTAACCTAACCTAACCTAACCTAACCTAACCTAACCTCGGACGCCCGACGTGTGTTTGAATGCTTAACCTAAGTTTGACGCTTAACCTAACACCGACCCTTAACCTAACCCAAGTGCCCCTAACCTAACCTTAATGTAACGTAACCTAACCCAACCTCTGACGCCTGACGTGTGTTTTGAATGCTTAACCTAACCCAAGTGCCCTAAACCTAACGCACGTCCACCGAACGTAACCGAGACGTGTGAACCTAATGTCTAACTCGTAACGCGTGATGTTGGCTGTCGTGTGTGCTGACGGCAGATTGGGTTGGTCTGTAGTTGCGGATTTCGGTTTGCCTCGGGCGAGGGGTTGGCTCGTAAGCGGCGAGGGGCGCTCCGGCGGAGCATGTTGCTTTGCAGGCGGCGCCCGTTTTTGCGGCGGGCACAATTGAAATTGTTGGGAAACGAACGAAAGGGCTGTGAATGTTGGCGGGCGAGAGGAGGAGGACGTGGCCCGACGGCTGCGGGCCGATCGGGAAACGGTGGGAGGGCGATGGGGCGGCGGAGGTGCGTTTGCACGGCCGTCATCGCCGCACGCCTCCGCTTGTGTGGCTGTGGCGCCGGCCGCGCTGGCCGGGCTGCCGCGGCGACGGTGTGGGGCTTTTGCCGAAGGTTTGGCCATTGTGGCCGGTCGCCGGCTGGGGCTGTGGGGGCGGCATTTGGGCGTGGGCGGCGATTCTCGGCGGGCCGACCCAGGCTGTAGCGCGCGGTGGCTGCAGTTTGGCCGTGGTTTGCGGCGCTGCCGTGGCGACTGGTTGGCGACTGTGGTGTGGCTGTGTGTAGCCCCATCCTCGGTGGTTTGAAAGGCGCGGGTGGTTGTGGCGCAGGTGTGGGGCTGCTCCGCACAGGCTGTCGGACGTTGGGCGGTGGGAGGCGCGGCGCGGCGGCGCGCAGAGTGGCGGCCGCTCTCTCGGCCGTCCGCGCCCGCCCGCGACACTGGCTGGGCCTGTGGCGCGAGGCGGCTATTCCTCTGCTGTGCGCTCCGCTCGCTGCGTGTCTCCTCTCGCTCTCGCTGCTCGCTGTGTTGTGTGTTAACGCGCGTCGTCGAAATGGCAGATCAGGCGGCTACGAACGAGACTGCTGCGGCACCCGCCGCCACCGGCACTACGAAGAAGGCAAAGTCTGCGTCGTCTGCGAAGAAGCCGCGCGCCAAGCCTGCGCACCCGCGCACCTCTGAGATGGTGACGGCCGCCATCAAGAGTCTGAAGGAGCGCGGCGGATCGTCGCTGCAGGCGATCAAGAAGTACATTGCCGCGCACTACAAGCTGGACGCGGAGAAGCTGGCGCCGTTTATCAAGAAGTACCTCAAGTCGGCCGTGGTGGCGGGCGAGCTGGTGCAGACGAAGGGGAAGGGCGCGTCCGGCTCTTTCAAGCTTGCCGGCGCCGGCGGCGGGGCGGCTGAGGGCGGCAAGGCTCGTGCTGGCGGTGCCAAGAAGAAGCGCGCCGCTCCGGCCAGCAAGGAGAAGAAGGGCGCCCGTGCGGCCGGCGCAAAGAAGGCTGGTGGCGTGAAGGCGGCGACTGGTCGGAAGGCGGGCGCCGCCAAGAAGGCGTCTGCGGCGTCGGCCGCTCCCGCCGGTGCGAAGAAGGCGGCTGCTGCCAAGCCGGCCAAGGCCAAGTCGCCGTCGAAGGCGAAGAAGGCCGCCAAGGTTCCGACGAAGAAGCCGAAGGCGCCGCGCCCGAAGAAGGCGACGACGCCGTCTAAGGCGAAGGCTTCGCCCAAGAAGAAGAAGTAGAGAGGAATGGGAAAGGAAGGGTTGGCGGTTGACTCCGTCGTCCGCACCCCCCGTCCCCGTCGTCTAGTGGCGCGCAACAGACGCGCGGCCCAAAACGGCCCTTCTCAGGGCCATCAAAGCACGTCGGGAAGGTTGTGATTGTCGTGTTTGTGTTGCGGTGTGGTTGTGTCGTCTGGCGTTTCTGTATGCCCGTGTGTGGATACTGTTTGCGTGCCGTGGTGGTTGGATTGCGGGGGGTCGGTGGCGGGTGCGGGCGGCGGTAGCGGTTGATTGTCGCCGTTTTTGGTCGCGGCCGGCCGACGGTTGGTTTTGTTGTCATGTTGTTTGAATACTTTGGTTTGCCTGCCTGCCTGCCGTCTTCTCGGACGTGTCTTGTCTTGTGTGTGTGTGTGTGTGTGTTCTTGGATGGAACGGGGGCGGGGGACGTTGAGATGTGGGGAAAGGGTCGGTGGCGTTGGACGTGCCTGGCTTTTTGTTTGTTTCTCTTTTCGAAACGAAGCGGCGGCCGGCCGTGTGGTTGACGGCGTCGGCCGATGGGTATTGTGCGCCGCGCCGGGGAGGGATGATGTTGATTGTTGCGCGCGCCAGCAAGCTGGCAGAGGAGAGCGGCTGTGGCGGACGGACGGGAAGTGGAAGTGGTGTTTTGTCTTTGGTTCTGTGGTTGTGGGGCGAGAGGCGACCGACAAAGTTTGCTCGCGACGGAGTGATGTTAGTGGCCCTTAAAAGGGCCGTTTTGTTTGTTTGCGTGCGTGGGCGGTGCCCAGCGGCTGGCGCGGTGTTTAGGCGCGCTCGCCGCGGATGCGGCGCGCGAGCTGGATGTCCTTGGGCATGATGGTGACGCGCTTGGCGTGGATTGCGCACAGGTTGGTGTCTTCGAAGAGGCCGACGAGGTAGGCCTCGCTGGCCTCCTGCAGGGCCATGACCGCGGAGCTCTGGAAGCGCAGGTCGGTCTTGAAGTCCTGGGCGATCTCGCGCACTAGGCGCTGGAATGGCAGCTTGCGGATGAGCAGCTCTGTGCTCTTCTGGTAGCGCCTGATTTCTCGCAGGGCGACGGTGCCCGGCCTGTAGCGGTGGGGCTTCTTGACGCCGCCGGTGGCGGGCGCGCTCTTCCTCGCCGCCTTGGTGGCGAGCTGTTTGCGCGGCGCCTTTCCGCCGGTGGACTTGCGGGCCGTTTGCTTTGTGCGGGCCATAGCGGTAGCGGTTAGCGGAGCGGCGTGGAGGCGAGCGAGGTGCTGCGTCGGGTGCTGCCTTGACGACACGGGCGCGCGCCAGCGGCCGTGGTGCGCTTATATGCCCTCGGTTGCGCGTGGTGGGGGGAGGGCGGGCCAGAGTCTATATAGGGGGGCTGGCGCGTGCGCCGGGCGCAGACCAGACCGGCAGACAGTCGTCGCTCCGGCAGCGTGCAGAGATGTCGTGGGCACGCCCGGAGTTCCGAGGATCGCTGAGCCGAGCTATGGGTGTGGCGGATCGCCGTTCGGCCGAGCCCGCTCGGTCGACGGCCCCATCCGGCCCCCCAACTATGACGACTGGCGATGTTGGTGTGGCAGACCGCCGTCCGGAGGAGCGTGCTCCCCCGGCGGCCCCGTCTGACCCGCCGCCTACGACGACCCGGCCTACGCACGTGGACCCCGAGTCGGAAGATGATGACGATGTCATCGTCAACATGGCAGACTTCCTGCCCCCGAGGAACAAGAGAAGGACGATGTCCGCCGCTCAACTCGGCGCCAGAAAGGCGACAAAGAAGAGGAGGCAGCCTACTGTCTCCACCACAGGAGGCAGAAAACGTGCCATCCCTGATGACAGCGTGGCAGGCGCCACCTGGACAACCGTTTCGTCCCGACGGGCGGCCAGACCCAGGGCGACGCCTTCCCCGCCTCCCACTTCGACTGCAAACCGTTACGGCGTGCTTGCAGACGACGTGAGGCCAGAGCAGTCATCGTCATCGCAGACGGCGCCCACGACCGCCGCAATGGACGACTGCTCTGACTACGATGGAGAGACGCCCCCCACCACCGGGCGGTCTCATCGACGACCGCCGCCGATAGTCTTTGAGGTGGCCAAAGACTACAAGCGTTTCCTGCAGCTCGTCAGGCAGTGGACGACTGCCGACTTCACGCTGCGAGCTGCGTCTGGAAACCTTGTGCGGCTGCAGGTCGCAAACACGCAGGACTACGTAAAGGTGACGTCGGAGGCGTCGAACCAGGGCCTGCACTGGTACACGCACGCCGCCGTCCCCGAGAGGCTACTGAAGGTAGTCGTCAAGGGCCTACCCATGACGGCTGAGCCGGACCTGCTAAAGGAGGAGCTGGCGGACCTTGACTTCCACGTCAGGAACGTGACGCGGGTCAAGTCACACGTCAGCCACAAAGAGTCGCCTTCCCTGCTGGTGATTGCCACCGACACACCAGAGAACAGGCGGCTCTTCGAGCTGAAGAAGGTGGCCAACACCTCGGTCACCGCAGAAGGCCTGAAGCAGAAGAGGGGGCTTGTGCAGTGCTTCCGCTGCCAAGGGATGGGACACGTGGCTCGCCACTGTAACTTTCCTGAGGCATGCGTGAAGTGCGCAGGCCCCCACGCAAGTGGGCTCTGCCCACACCCCAGGACGCACGCTCCAAAGTGTGCAAACTGCGGCGGCCCACATGTGGCGAGTTACCGTGGCTGCGATTTCATCAAAGCCGCGATTGCTCGCCAGCGCGGGCTGCCAGCACAGAAGTCTGCCGGCCGCTCCCTCGGCCGTCCGCGCCCAGGCGCAAAACCGGCGAGGCGGCAGGCAACAGCGACGCAGAGGACAGCCGCAGGCGCTACCAACGCTCCCACCGCGGTGGGAAACAGAAGAAGGTGCTTACGTGCCACTAAACGTGTCCGAGAGGGCACCCCTGAAGATGAGCGCGCTTCCCCCCACAAGGGGAAAGTGCGCAAAGAAGACGCCGCAACAACGGGCGGAGGCAGGAGTGGCAACACGACTGCCACCGCCCGCCAGCCAGCTGCGCCAAGGCGAGTCGCTGCACCCGCAGCGAGTGACGACATACTGGCAGCAGCCGTCTCTGCTCTGACTGTGGCGATCGACAAGGTGGCAAGCCTTGCCGACACGCTGCAGCGAGTTGCAGAGACCTTGCTGACGGCCACACAAGCGGCCGCCAAGCAGCCGCCGCAGTGAGGCGCTCCCTGCGCCGTCCGCGCCGGGAGCAGAGCAGTCGGCCCGCCATGGGCCAACACCGTAGCCCGCACACGCGGGCAACACAGCAGTCAAGAAAACCTGAAAAGGGCAACCTGAAGACAGCAAGAACACGAGAAGAACCAAGAAATTCGTCAACGAGATGTCATGGAGGCGATGCAGGGGAAGCCTGCAGACACTCCGTCCTACCAGGGTTGAGGGCGTACCCTGAAGAAGATGCTCTAGCGGCCGGGCGCAGACCGTAGCCGACTCGCTAGCGCCGGGTGAGGAGCCAGCCGCTGCAGCAGACGTTTTGCTTGCCTTGAGCTTTTTTGAGGATTTAGAAGAGATGACTGGCCGCGGCAAGGGAGGAAAGGGGCTCGGCAAGGGTGGCGCCAAGCGGCACCGCAAGGTGTTGCGCGACAACATCCAGGGCATCACGAAGCCCGCGATCCGCCGCCTGGCTCGCAGGGGCGGCGTGAAGCGCATCTCTGGTCTGATCTACGAGGAGACCCGCGGAGTGCTGAAGGTGTTCCTGGAGAACGTGATCCGCGACGCGGTGACGTACACTGAGCACGCCAAGCGCAAGACTGTGACGGCCATGGACGTGGTGTACGCCCTGAAGAGGCAGGGGCGCACCCTGTACGGTTTCGGCGGTTAGGCGCGTCGCAGCCGGTGTGCTGTGCCGCGTTGGCCTTCCCGCGGCCGTGGGAGAGACGAAAACGGCCCTTTTCAGGGCCACCACACTGTTCGGAAATTGAAAAGTGCGAAAGAGTCTGTGTTGTTGCTGCGTGTGTTGCCTGCCTGCCTGCCTGCCTTCTTTCTTTCATTCTTCATTTCGTTTGCGTTTGACTGACGTGACGTGACTGGGAGAAAGGAAAGGAAGCGGGTCTTGTGTGTGTGTGTGTGTGCGTGCGAGAGAGGGCGTTGTGTGTTTGTTTTGTTTATCGATCGATGGAGACGCCGGGCTGTGTGTTGTTGTTGTGCGAGAGGCGGTGAATGTTTGCGTGGTTTCGGCTGTGTGTTTGCGGCGGCGTTGGAGTTGGCGAGGCAAGGCGTGCCCATAGGCGGCCGGATCAGCTGTTTCGTTTGTATGGGGCGCGCGGGAGTGGAGGGCGGTGTGTCGACACGCTCGTTTAACGCTGTCGTTGTCGTTTGGAAGGCGACTGTGCGTGCGTGGAGGTGCTTGAGGCAAACGAAACAAAAACAAGAGAAATGTGTGTGTGTGTGTGTGTGTGTGTGTGTGTGTGTGTGTTGGGCCACACGGGCTGTGGACGACAAGATGGCGGCGGCTCTTCTTGTTCTTCTCTCTTTTAGTCCTCTACCGTTGGTGGAGGTTATTGTCGCCTGTGGACATTTGCTCCTCTTTTCTGTGTGTTGTTCTTATCTTTGGTAGTGTGCTTTTTCGGACGTTGCTGTTTGTTGAGAGTGATTATGTGTTCTGTTTGTGCTACTGCTGGAGTAGCGACTCGGGTCTTGCACATCTGTCCCTGTGGTGTTCATATTGCCCAAGGGTCAAGACGTAATAGTCATTTTCTGAATTCCGCGCGGTGGCGTAGAACGCTTCTGCCAGGGCGCGGAATCGTGTTGTGGGTGGTTGTAGGCAGGTCTGCCGCGGGGGACGTGTAAGGCCCGTCGTAGAGCGCTCTGCTTTGGACCCTTCTGTAGGCGATGCGTCGTCGATCTGGCTGCATAGCCCCATACAGGGCGCGCATATTTCCAGTATCGCTACCCCTGTTGCGGGGTCGAGGGAACAGGGGTACAGGATCTGCATCCTGGCGTGAGCGTTTGTGCCAAGTCCCCCCCTATGTGACACTTCGATGTCAGGCGTGACACCGAGGTACCTCGCAGAATATCTCCCCCTGCAATCGTAGCAGTTGGTATGGTCTTGTTGCCGGCGGCGGCTGTGGAAGTGAAGTTAAAGTAAAGTAAAGCAAAGCGCGGCGAGGACGACTGAAATTTTGCTTTGGACGTAGGTTTGTGTGGTGGCCCTGAAAAGGGCCGATTGTTGTGAGCCGAGCCGGGCCGGCAAAGCGCGTTGCGTGCAGGGGAGCACGCAGCGCTGCTGGGCGGCGGGTCCGCGTGCCGATTGCCTGGCCTCTCTGTTTAGGCCTTCTTCTCGGTCTTCTTTGGCAGCAGGACGGCCTGGATGTTGGGCAGGACACCACCCTGTGCGATGGTGACGCCCGACAGGAGCTTGTTGAGCTCCTCGTCGTTGCGGATGGCAAGCTGCAGGTGGCGCGGGATGATGCGCGTCTTCTTGTTGTCGCGGGCCGCGTTTCCGGCCAGCTCGAGCACCTCAGCCGCGAGGTACTCCATGACGGCGGCGAGGTAGACGGGCGCCCCGGCGCCGACGCGCTCGGCGTAGTTTCCCTTGCGCAGGAGGCGGTGGATTCTGCCGACCGGGAACTGGAGCCCGGCCCTGCTTGAGCGGGACTTTGACTTGCCCTTGACCTTGCCTCCCTTTCCGCGTCCGGACATGGCGATGCGCTGTGGTGTAAAAACGAGACGAGACGAACGACGGTGCGAGCCGCAGCGAGTCGAGCAGCGGAGTGGCGGCGCCGCCAGGGGTGGGGGTCCTTTATGCTCTCGGGTGCGGCGGCCGGTTGCGCTCGCGGCCCATTGGTCGGCGGCCGCAACGGGGCGAGCTGGTAAAGGTGCGGCGGCGGGGCGCGCTGGGTGCCACTGTGTGGGGAGACGCTGACTAGAGCGGAGCGCTTGCTGCTGGTGTTGCTGCCGTACGTTCTTGTTTGTTTGCGATGCCGCCCAAGACTAGCGGGAAGGCCGCCAAGAAGGCTGGCAAGGCGCAGAAGAACATTTCGAAGGGCGACAAGAAGAAGAAGCGCAAGAGGAAGGAGAGCTATGCCATCTACATCTACAAGGTGCTGAAGCAGGTGCACCCTGACACGGGCATCTCGTCGAAGGCGATGAGCATCATGAACAGCTTCGTGAACGACATTTTCGAGCGCATCGCGGCCGAGGCGTCTCGCCTGGCGCACTACAACAAGCGCTCGACCATCACGTCCCGCGAGATCCAGACCGCTGTGCGGCTGTTGCTGCCTGGCGAGCTGGCCAAGCACGCCGTGAGCGAGGGCACGAAGGCGGTGACCAAGTACACGAGCTCCAAGTAAGGAGGTGGCTCTGGAATGGAAGGAGATCCTCCGTTGCGAGAGCGGCAAAACGGCCCTTTTCAGGGCCACCAAATGGCCTTTGCGGGAAGGGCGGAATTGTTGTTGTTTATGTTTTTGTTTTGTTTTGTTTTGTTTTGTTGTGTGTGTGAGTGGGTGGACGGCGGCAATAGCTACCGCTTTGGTTGCGACGGGGTGGGGTGGGGTGGCCGATGCGATGAATTTGATTGTTGGGGGCGCGTCGCGTGTTGCGGGGTAAGGCCACGGTGTGACGTGGAATGGAGGCACGTGCGCACAACTCGTTGGTGTTGCCTGTCTGCGAGGGGGGGAAGTGCGATCGGTGATGTGCCCTTTGGATGGAGGTGCCGGTTAGTTACGTGACGGATGGAAACGAAACGCGATTGTTGGGAATGTCAGTGTGTAACGACGGCCGTTTGCGGGTCGGTTTGCACGCCATATATGGCGAGGGTGAAATGTGTCTGTAAATGCAGCGTGGAGGCGTGTGAGTGACGTTTAAATGAACGCGCATTGAGACACCAATGTGTATTGCATTGTACGGGCGACACGCACGATGATGTACCTTTCCTCCGACTCTGATTTCGATAGTCGTGTCTGACCGACTGTGTCTGCTTGTGTGCGTACGACGCACGCACACCGACGTCGTCATTGAAGATGCATGCACGCGTGGTCCAGTGCAGTACAGTAGAGTAAGCGCGACGCTAGAAGACGACGGTCGCTTTGGCGAATGTGCGTACACGTGTTTGTGTGTGTGTCGGTGGTGTGGTCCGATCCGTCACCTCTGGGACACTGTCGATCGGCGCGGTACACCGGCATCACGCAACGGACGTCTTGAACACCGTCATACCGTTGGTACACCGTCGCGCTGAGGACGGTTACCGAAAGGTGGACGAACCTCTGATCGGTCGAATGTCTGGGCAGAACGTGAGGAGGAGAGAATGGTGGAGGAAAGGACGGAGGGAAAAAAAAGAGAGAAAAAACGGAAAAAAACAAGAACGAAACAAAACGGAGAAACGCAGTGTAGAGCAACGGAACGTTCCCGTGTCGGAGGTGTATTGTAGCCGCACTGAAATGCGTGTAACGGCGCGGCGGCAAGTGTCTTGCCGTGGTGAACGTTACCTTTGACGGCTGAATTGTGCGTTGCGTTGCTTTGCTTTCCCGGATGTGTATGTAACGTTCGTTGAGATGGTTCTGAGGAAGAATGTACGACAGTGCCCGTGCCGTCTATGTTCGTGTGCAAAGCCATTGTGTGTGTGTGTGTGTGTGTGTGTGTGTGTGTGTACGGAATGATGTCTGTAGGTGTTAGTGAACATGTTTTACCAGTGGGGGAAATGGATCGTCGATGGTTGCCGTCACGGTCGAGATGAGATAACGCACGCACCCTCCCTCCCTACATGAAGGTGTCAAGAAAGTGTGTTAACCGGGGTTTGTTTGTCGTTCGTTAAAGGGAAGGGACGAGAGAGAGAGAGAGAGAGAGAAAAGCGAAGTGGGATGGTGCGTTCATTTTGTGTGTGTGTGTGTGTGTGTGTGTGTGTTGTTTTGAGAATTGCGTCCGGGAATGGCGGTGGGCGTGCCCTGCATGTGGCCCGGAAGGCTGTTCGTTTCGCGGTAGTGTGTGGACAGGGGATGGGCACGCGTAACGCTGCTGGCATGGCATTCGGGAGATGGGAGGGGGCAAACGAAGAGAACAAGACGCACGCGGAGGCTATAAAGACGGGAGGGGCGCGGTGTGGGTGGCTTGCGCTGCGCTCGGCTGGCGCGTGCGGCGTTGTTTTTGTGCAAAAGAAGAGAAAACGAATGGGTTGCCGGGAGGGGGCCGTTGTGGTGTAGCCGCAGACGCGGCTGTCAGTGAACGTGGTGAGACCGACGGATGCGGGAGGGGCGGGGGCGGCGGTGAGAGCGGGCAAAACACTAGAAGAAGGAGAAAAACGCTGCTGCAACCAACATAAAATGAGGCCTTTTGTAACCTGCCAGCAACAAAACAACAACAAAAAGAAAGGTCTATCAACATTGAATGTAAATGGAAATGGACCCAAGTGTAACCTCCCCGCACAAATAGTCGTAAGTAAGTAAGCGAGTGAGTGAATGATGATGAAAATGTGCCGGAATGTTGTTAACGTCCCTAGAAAATGAACGAACGAACGAACGAACGAACGAACGAACGAAGATTGATGAGAAACGCGCGGTAATATGATGAATGGAAATAATGAACCATGAACATCTCAACAGACATAATTGAAAACCCGATAAAGGTTGTAAGGGCAGCGCTGGCTGACCTTTCGGCCCTGTATTCTGAAACGTCCCCCTTTGAACAACAATGTATACAAAACTGTGCTTAAACTGACACACAATATTTTGAGCGCAACGCAATCTGACTATCTATCAAAGATCCCTGCAAAAGAATGGCCCTGAGTAACATTAAAGTACACCTTTCGGAAATCACTTACCTCACAAAAATCTTCATTAGTCGAACTACTGCAGTACAGCGAGCACCACTGCTGCCAGCTAAATAAGAGATTCAAACTACGGAGGGCACTAACTACTGATAGGGATAGTTAGCAAAGTAAAGATGTTTAATAGAGAACAACAAACAATGTATTTACCCTTAATATCATCACCAGTCATAATATATGTAATTTGAAAAGTCCGCCATCTCTCTCCTCACATGCACCATTGCTGGCGGCTCACCCCTAACTGCGCAACGCTACGCGCTGTTCACATCCAGCTATAGCAGTCCATGACAACAATGCAAACTAGCCACAGACTGCACACAGCACAGGCAGTGATTTTCACGCAGAGCGCTACGTGGCGTTACCAATATAAAAAATCTAAACAAACAGCCTGTGTACAAATTAGAAGAAAAAGAGCAAAAGATCGTTACGTCAATAAAAAAAAAACAAAAAGACAAAAGAGAAAACAAACTGCATCTGTATGTGCTCTTAACTGTAGATACCTGTACACAGCTTCGTGCAATGAATGCCGGCTCACATTTAATGTTGATTGTTGGAGGAAATGCGTAGGAAATATTCTTTAAATGGAAATGAATGGTTGTACGTTAAAAAAGTTAGTTTGGAAACAAAGTATTATTGGGGCATTTTGTTGTGAAGAAAATAGTTACAATTGACATACATTATTAGATTTGCGCAATGCAGCTTCATTACCTTACCTTTAATAACAATATGCATCGTCCCGAACGGAGACCAGAGTCGCGAGAAGAGCACGCCGCCGCCCGCTCAGTACAATCGTCCACTCGCCAATACTGTCGACTGACTACTACCTCTCCCGACCCGCCACATATAGATGACAACTGTTCCTGCCGACGCGCTACGTGCTACTAGTGTCGTGTGGCGCAGACTAGCGACGATAAGAAACTCTCTGGTCAGAGATTGTGTCGTGCCTCGCCATCGCTGGTAATGAGTACATACGTGTTTCAGCGCGCGTACCGGAACACGCAGTGCGGAGCCCAGAGACTGTGTTGTCGAGGCCGTCGACGCAGTGCATGTCGGTCGGTCGGTCGAGTGCGTGCGGGAGGGCAGAGAGGCAGCGTCGGCACGGAGATGCACGCACGGGGGGCTGCGGCGTGGCGCGTTTGCGGTAGGCGCCTTTGGTGGCAACGGCCGGGACAAGCAGCGGTGTATGGTGTGGTGCGGGCCGGACAGGGGCGGAGGAGGAGGAGGCGGCGCGACGATGGCATTGGGGCGGAAACGGGGACGGCGACGGCGGATGTTGAGAGGCGTCACGCGCGGACCGACACAGACGCACAGATAGATAGGGAGGAAGAAGAGGGGGCGGCTGGTGAGTGCAATTTAGGCGGTAGACACAAGAGGTCGGCACGGCATTTGCGTGATGTGGCGTTGTGACGGGGTGTGCTCGCTTGCCTCGTTTTGTTGATGCGCGCAGGAAGATGTGCAGAGCAGCGGCGGGCGGCTCGGTTCGGTTTGGCCCGGCGGGCCGCGCTGTTGTCGCGGACGTGAGCGCCCCCTGGCGGGTGGCCGGAGGCGGCGCGGCGTGTTGGACGTGTGGCTGGCGGCAGTGCACAATTGCGAGTGGCTGGCGGTGTGGCGGTTGGCGCGTCGGCCGGCCGAGAGAGAGGAGAGGTATGTGTTTGCGGGCGCCTTTGCTGCGCGGCGTCGTGCAGGGAGGGCGGGCGCTTGTCGACTGTGTGACTGTGTGGCGAATTGGCGGCGTTGTGCTCCGGCCGAAGGCGTCGGGAAAGGAGAGTTGGTCGTGATGTCATGTCGCGCCGTGTCATGTTTGCGAAACGGCTGCCGAGAGGTGTGGTGGTAGCGAGCCGGTCGGTGTCAGTGCGATGGGAATGTGCGTTTGGCGGTTTTCGGTGTGCTTTTTGCGGCGTGAGAGTGGGGCGGGCGGGCGGGCGGGCGGGCGGGCTTTTGCTGTTGTTGGTTCCTTGTGTCTTGTGTGTAGCTTGATGGCAACGTGGAAGGACGCCGGTTTCGAGCCGTGCGTGTGGTTGTCGACGTTGACTGGTTGGGGTGTGCCGTTGCACGTGCATGTTTGGGTCGTTGGTGTGGTTTTGGCTGGCTGGCTGGCTGGCTGGCTGGCTGGCTGGCTGTGTGTACGGGAAGGGGGAGGCGGCGGTGGATAGTGCAGTAGTTGTGTCGTTGCCACGGGCGTCGGGTGCGGCTGTGCGTAGTGGCGGAAAGGTGTCGGTTGCGGGAAGCGAGGCCGTCGTTGGCGGTGTCGCGTGCCTTCGTGAATCGAGTGGGGCGGGGAAAGGAGCAGCGTGCCGCTGCGTCGTGGCCGTTAGCCAGAGGCTGTGCTTTGATAGTTTTGTGGACGGTTCGTGCGAGGCGATTTGTTGCCTGCCCTATGTTTGTTTGTTGTTTTTGGAGACGACGACTGGTTGGTGGCGTGCGCGCGAGCGAAGTGGCGGTGTGCGTTTCCCGTGTCGACTGCCGACTGCCGGCTGCCGGCTGCCGGCTGGCGACAGGTGCGCCGTCGGTGGGGTGGGTGGCCGGCACAAGTAGAGGCGGCGGCGGCGTCGTTGCGGTGTGTTTGTGTTGTCGGCTGTGTCGGCGACAGCTGTTTGTGCGGTGCGTGTGAATGGTGGTGCAAACGTGTGTGCTGGCGTTGAGGCTGCGACCGCGGCGTGTTGTTGGTTGATGTTGAACAGCGGCTGTGTGCGGTGGTGGTGTTGCCGCACGTGCATCCGGCCCGGCGCGGAAAGCGCAGTTGCGGCGGCCCTTCGGTGCCAGCCACGTCGCGTGAGCGGCGGGTTGCTCTGGTCGACACGTGGTGCTCTGGTTTGTTGTTTGGTGCCCTTTGGCCGGTGGGTGGTCCGTGTGTCTCGGTATCTGGTCGTGGTCGTGCTGCCCGTTTGTCGGCGTTGTCTGTGGCTTCGCTTTTGTTTTTGCGGCGTGCCGACGACCCGACGCGACCTTTACACCCAAAGTGTGGCGCCCGAAGGTGAACCAACGTAATCCGACCTCGGCGCTTAAGCTCTAAGCCTAAGCTGAGCGAACCGAACCTGTAGCGTTGCGTAGCGTGAGGTGAGGTGCGGTGAGGTCAGCCTCAGCGCCAAGTAAGCCAAGCTGTCCGGCCGTGAGGTGGGTGGGTAGGTAGGTAGGTAGGTAGGTGCGGCTGCTGCGGCCACCTGACGCCCGACGTGTGTTTGAATGCTTAACCTAAGTTTGAGGCTTAACCTAACCCAAGTGGCCTTAACCTAACCTAACCTAACCTAACCTAACCTAACCTAACCTAACCTCGGACGCCCGACGTGTGTTTGAATGCTTAACCTAAGTTTGACGCTTAACCTAACACCGACCCTTAACCTAACCCAAGTGCCCCTAACCTAACCTTAATGTAACGTAACCTAACCCAACCTCTGACGCCTGACGTGTGTTTTGAATGCTTAACCTAACCCAAGTGCCCTAAACCTAACGCACGTCCACCGAACGTAACCGAGACGTGTGAACCTAATGTCTAACTCGTAACGCGTGATGTTGGCTGTCGTGTGTGCTGACGGCAGATTGGGTTGGTCTGTAGTTGCGGATTTCGGTTTGCCTCGGGCGAGGGGTTGGCTCGTAAGCGGCGAGGGGCGCTCCGGCGGAGCATGTTGCTTTGCAGGCGGCGCCCGTTTTTGCGGCGGGCACAATTGAAATTGTTGGGAAACGAACGAAAGGGCTGTGAATGTTGGCGGGCGAGAGGAGGAGGACGTGGCCCGACGGCTGCGGGCCGATCGGGAAACGGTGGGAGGGCGATGGGGCGGCGGAGGTGCGTTTGCACGGCCGTCATCGCCGCACGCCTCCGCTTGTGTGGCTGTGGCGCCGGCCGCGCTGGCCGGGCTGCCGCGGCGACGGTGTGGGGCTTTTGCCGAAGGTTTGGCCATTGTGGCCGGTCGCCGGCTGGGGCTGTGGGGGCGGCATTTGGGCGTGGGCGGCGATTCTCGGCGGGCCGACCCAGGCTGTAGCGCGCGGTGGCTGCAGTTTGGCCGTGGTTTGCGGCGCTGCCGTGGCGACTGGTTGGCGACTGTGGTGTGGCTGTGTGTAGCCCCATCCTCGGTGGTTTGAAAGGCGCGGGTGGTTGTGGCGCAGGTGTGGGGCTGCTCCGCACAGGCTGTCGGACGTTGGGCGGTAGCAAGCGCGGGAGGCGCGGCGCGGCGGCGCGCAGAGTGGCGGCCGCTCTCTCGGCCGTCCGCGCCCGCCCGCGACACTGGCTGGGCCTGTGGCGCGAGGCGGCTATTCCTCTGCTGTGCGCTCCGCTCGCTGCGTGTCTCCTCTCGCTCTCGCTGCTCGCTGTGTTGTGTGTTAACGCGCGTCGTCGAAATGGCAGATCAGGCGGCTACGAACGAGACTGCTGCGGCACCCGCCGCCACCGGCACTACGAAGAAGGCAAAGTCTGCGTCGTCTGCGAAGAAGCCGCGCGCCAAGCCTGCGCACCCGCGCACCTCTGAGATGGTGACGGCCGCCATCAAGAGTCTGAAGGAGCGCGGCGGATCGTCGCTGCAGGCGATCAAGAAGTACATTGCCGCGCACTACAAGCTGGACGCGGAGAAGCTGGCGCCGTTTATCAAGAAGTACCTCAAGTCGGCCGTGGTGGCGGGCGAGCTGGTGCAGACGAAGGGGAAGGGCGCGTCCGGCTCTTTCAAGCTTGCCGGCGCCGGCGGCGGGGCGGCTGAGGGCGGCAAGGCTCGTGCTGGCGGTGCCAAGAAGAAGCGCGCCGCTCCGGCCAGCAAGGAGAAGAAGGGCGCCCGTGCGGCCGGCGCAAAGAAGGCTGGTGGCGTGAAGGCGGCGACTGGTCGGAAGGCGGGCGCCGCCAAGAAGGCGTCTGCGGCGTCGGCCGCTCCCGCCGGTGCGAAGAAGGCGGCTGCTGCCAAGCCGGCCAAGGCCAAGTCGCCGTCGAAGGCGAAGAAGGCCGCCAAGGTTCCGACGAAGAAGCCGAAGGCGCCGCGCCCGAAGAAGGCGACGACGCCGTCTAAGGCGAAGGCTTCGCCCAAGAAGAAGAAGTAGAGAGGAATGGGAAAGGAAGGGTTGGCGGTTGACTCCGTCGTCCGCACCCCCCGTCCCCGTCGTCTAGTGGCGCGCAACAGACGCGCGGCCCAAAACGGCCCTTCTCAGGGCCATCAAAGCACGTCGGGAAGGTTGTGATTGTCGTGTTTGTGTTGCGGTGTGGTTGTGTCGTCTGGCGTTTCTGTATGCCCGTGTGTGGATACTGTTTGCGTGCCGTGGTGGTTGGATTGCGAGGGGTCGGTGGCGGGTGCGGGCGGCGGTAGCGGTTGATTGTCGCCGTTTTTGGTCGCGGCCGGCCGACGGTTGGTTTTGTTGTCATGTTGTTTGAATACTTTGGTTTGCCTGCCTGCCTGCCGTCTTCTCGGACGTGTCTTGTCTTGTGTGTGTGTGTGTGTGTGTTCTTGGATGGAACGGGGGCGGGGGACGTTGAGATGTGGGGAAAGGGTCGGTGGCGTTGGACGTGCCTGGCTTTTTGTTTGTTTCTCTTTTCGAAACGAAGCGGCGGCCGGCCGTGTGGTTGACGGCGTCGGCCGATGGGTATTGTGCGCCGCGCCGGGGAGGGATGATGTTGATTGTTGCGCGCGCCAGCAAGCTGGCAGAGGAGAGCGGCTGTGGCGGACGGACGGGAAGTGGAAGTGGTGTTTTGTCTTTGGTTCTGTGGTTGTGGGGCGAGAGGCGACCGACAAAGTTTGCTCGCGACGGAGTGATGTTAGTGGCCCTTAAAAGGGCCGTTTTGTTTGTTTGCGTGCGTGGGCGGTGCCCAGCGGCTGGCGCGGTGTTTAGGCGCGCTCGCCGCGGATGCGGCGCGCGAGCTGGATGTCCTTGGGCATGATGGTGACGCGCTTGGCGTGGATTGCGCACAGGTTGGTGTCTTCGAAGAGGCCGACGAGGTAGGCCTCGCTGGCCTCCTGCAGGGCCATGACCGCGGAGCTCTGGAAGCGCAGGTCGGTCTTGAAGTCCTGGGCGATCTCGCGCACTAGGCGCTGGAATGGCAGCTTGCGGATGAGCAGCTCTGTGCTCTTCTGGTAGCGCCTGATTTCTCGCAGGGCGACGGTGCCCGGCCTGTAGCGGTGGGGCTTCTTGACGCCGCCGGTGGCGGGCGCGCTCTTCCTCGCCGCCTTGGTGGCGAGCTGTTTGCGCGGCGCCTTTCCGCCGGTGGACTTGCGGGCCGTTTGCTTTGTGCGGGCCATAGCGGTAGCGGTTAGCGGAGCGGCGTGGAGGCGAGCGAGGTGCTGCGTCGGGTGCTGCCTTGACGACACGGGCGCGCGCCAGCGGCCGTGGTGCGCTTATATGCCCTCGGTTGCGCGTGGTGGGGGGAGGGCGGGCCAGAGTCTATATAGGGGGGCTGGCGCGTGCGCCGGGCGCAGACCGTAGCCGACTCGCTAGCGCCGGGTGAGGAGCCAGCCGCTGCAGCAGACGTTTTGCTTGCCTTGAGCTTTTTTGAGGATTTAGAAGAGATGACTGGCCGCGGCAAGGGAGGAAAGGGGCTCGGCAAGGGTGGCGCCAAGCGGCACCGCAAGGTGTTGCGCGACAACATCCAGGGCATCACGAAGCCCGCGATCCGCCGCCTGGCTCGCAGGGGCGGCGTGAAGCGCATCTCTGGTCTGATCTACGAGGAGACCCGCGGAGTGCTGAAGGTGTTCCTGGAGAACGTGATCCGCGACGCGGTGACGTACACTGAGCACGCCAAGCGCAAGACTGTGACGGCCATGGACGTGGTGTACGCCCTGAAGAGGCAGGGGCGCACCCTGTACGGTTTCGGCGGTTAGGCGCGTCGCAGCCGGTGTGCTGTGCCGCGTTGGCCTTCCCGCGGCCGTGGGAGAGACGAAAACGGCCCTTTTCAGGGCCACCACACTGTTCGGAAATTGAAAAGTGCGAAAGAGTCTGTGTTGTTGCTGCGTGTGTTGCCTGCCTGCCTGCCTGCCTTCTTTCTTTCATTCTTCATTTCGTTTGCGTTTGACTGACGTGACGTGACTGGGAGAAAGGAAAGGAAGCGGGTCTTGTGTGTGTGTGTGTGTGCGTGCGAGAGAGGGCGTTGTGTGTTTGTTTTGTTTATCGATCGATGGAGACGCCGGGCTGTGTGTTGTTGTTGTGCGAGAGGCGGTGAATGTTTGCGTGGTTTCGGCTGTGTGTTTGCGGCGGCGTTGGAGTTGGCGAGGCAAGGCGTGCCCATAGGCGGCCGGATCAGCTGTTTCGTTTGTATGGGGCGCGCGGGAGTGGAGGGCGGTGTGTCGACACGCTCGTTTAACGCTGTCGTTGTCGTTTGGAAGGCGACTGTGCGTGCGTGGAGGTGCTTGAGGCAAACGAAACAAAAACAAGAGAAATGTGTGTGTGTGTGTGTGTGTGTGTGTGTGTGTGTGTGTTGGGCCACACGGGCTGTGGACGACAAGATGGCGGCGGCTCTTCTTGTTCTTCTCTCTTTTAGTCCTCTACCGTTGGTGGAGGTTATTGTCGCCTGTGGACATTTGCTCCTCTTTTCTGTGTGTTGTTCTTATCTTTGGTAGTGTGCTTTTTCGGACGTTGCTGTTTGTTGAGAGTGATTATGTGTTCTGTTTGTGCTACTGCTGGAGTAGCGACTCGGGTCTTGCACATCTGTCCCTGTGGTGTTCATATTGCCCAAGGGTCAAGACGTAATAGTCATTTTCTGAATTCCGCGCGGTGGCGTAGAACGCTTCTGCCAGGGCGCGGAATCGTGTTGTGGGTGGTTGTAGGCAGGTCTGCCGCGGGGGACGTGTAAGGCCCGTCGTAGAGCGCTCTGCTTTGGACCCTTCTGTAGGCGATGCGTCGTCGATCTGGCTGCATAGCCCCATACAGGGCGCGCATATTTCCAGTATCGCTACCCCTGTTGCGGGGTCGAGGGAACAGGGGTACAGGATCTGCATCCTGGCGTGAGCGTTTGTGCCAAGTCCCCCCCTATGTGACACTTCGATGTCAGGCGTGACACCGAGGTACCTCGCAGAATATCTCCCCCTGCAATCGTAGCAGTTGGTATGGTCTTGTTGCCGGCGGCGGCTGTGGAAGTGAAGTTAAAGTAAAGTAAAGCAAAGCGCGGCGAGGACGACTGAAATTTTGCTTTGGACGTAGGTTTGTGTGGTGGCCCTGAAAAGGGCCGATTGTTGTGAGCCGAGCCGGGCCGGCAAAGCGCGTTGCGTGCAGGGGAGCACGCAGCGCTGCTGGGCGGCGGGTCCGCGTGCCGATTGCCTGGCCTCTCTGTTTAGGCCTTCTTCTCGGTCTTCTTTGGCAGCAGGACGGCCTGGATGTTGGGCAGGACACCACCCTGTGCGATGGTGACGCCCGACAGGAGCTTGTTGAGCTCCTCGTCGTTGCGGATGGCAAGCTGCAGGTGGCGCGGGATGATGCGCGTCTTCTTGTTGTCGCGGGCCGCGTTTCCGGCCAGCTCGAGCACCTCAGCCGCGAGGTACTCCATGACGGCGGCGAGGTAGACGGGCGCCCCGGCGCCGACGCGCTCGGCGTAGTTTCCCTTGCGCAGGAGGCGGTGGATTCTGCCGACCGGGAACTGGAGCCCGGCCCTGCTTGAGCGGGACTTTGACTTGCCCTTGACCTTGCCTCCCTTTCCGCGTCCGGACATGGCGATGCGCTGTGGTGTAAAAACGAGACGAGACGAACGACGGTGCGAGCCGCAGCGAGTCGAGCAGCGGAGTGGCGGCGCCGCCAGGGGTGGGGGTCCTTTATGCTCTCGGGTGCGGCGGCCGGTTGCGCTCGCGGCCCATTGGTCGGCGGCCGCAACGGGGCGAGCTGGTAAAGGTGCGGCGGCGGGGCGCGCTGGGTGCCACTGTGTGGGGAGACGCTGACTAGAGCGGAGCGCTTGCTGCTGGTGTTGCTGCCGTACGTTCTTGTTTGTTTGCGATGCCGCCCAAGACTAGCGGGAAGGCCGCCAAGAAGGCTGGCAAGGCGCAGAAGAACATTTCGAAGGGCGACAAGAAGAAGAAGCGCAAGAGGAAGGAGAGCTATGCCATCTACATCTACAAGGTGCTGAAGCAGGTGCACCCTGACACGGGCATCTCGTCGAAGGCGATGAGCATCATGAACAGCTTCGTGAACGACATTTTCGAGCGCATCGCGGCCGAGGCGTCTCGCCTGGCGCACTACAACAAGCGCTCGACCATCACGTCCCGCGAGATCCAGACCGCTGTGCGGCTGTTGCTGCCTGGCGAGCTGGCCAAGCACGCCGTGAGCGAGGGCACGAAGGCGGTGACCAAGTACACGAGCTCCAAGTAAGGAGGTGGCTCTGGAATGGAAGGAGATCCTCCGTTGCGAGAGCGGCAAAACGGCCCTTTTCAGGGCCACCAAATGGCCTTTGCGGGAAGGGCGGAATTGTTGTTGTTTATGTTTTTGTTTTGTTTTGTTTTGTTTTGTTGTGTGTGTGAGTGGGTGGACGGCGGCAATAGCTACCGCTTTGGTTGCGACGGGGTGGGGTGGGGTGGCCGATGCGATGAATTTGATTGTTGGGGGCGCGTCGCGTGT
This sequence comes from Schistocerca cancellata, assembly GCF_023864275.1. Lineage (NCBI taxonomy): Eukaryota > Metazoa > Arthropoda > Insecta > Orthoptera > Acrididae > Schistocerca > Schistocerca cancellata. The sequence continues at coordinate 455,148,604 of NC_064634.1, read as the reverse complement.
TGCGGGGTACGGCCACGGTGTGACGTGGAATGGAGGCACGTGCGCACAACTCGTTGGTGTTGCCTGTCTGCGAGGGGGGGAAGTGCGATCGGTGATGTGCCCTTTGGATGGAGGTGCCGGTTAGTTACGTGACGGATGGAAACGAAACGCGATTGTTGGGAATGTCAGTGTGTAACGACGGCCGTTTGCGGGTCGGTTTGCACGCCATATATGGCGAGGGTGAAATGTGTCTGTAAATGCAGCGTGGAGGCGTGTGAGTGACGTTTAAATGAACGCGCATTGAGACACCAATGTGTATTGCATTGTACGGGCGACACGCACGATGATGTACCTTTCCTCCGACTCTGATTTCGATAGTCGTGTCTGACCGACTGTGTCTGCTTGTGTGCGTACGACGCACGCACACCGACGTCGTCATTGAAGATGCATGCACGCGTGGTCCAGTGCAGTACAGTAGAGTAAGCGCGACGCTAGAAGACGACGGTCGCTTTGGCGAATGTGCGTACACGTGTTTGTGTGTGTGTCGGTGGTGTGGTCCGATCCGTCGCCTCTGGGACACTGTCGATCGGCGCGGTACACCGGCATCACGCAACGGACGTCTTGAACACCGTCATACCGTTGGTACACCGTCGCGCTGAGGACGGTTACCGAAAGGTGGACGAACCTCTGATCGGTCGAATGTCTGGGCAGAACGTGAGGAGGAGAGAATGGTGGAGGAAAGGACGGAGGGAAAAAAAAGAGAGAAAAAACGGAAAAAAACAAGAACGAAACAAAACGGAGAAACGCAGTGTAGAGCAACGGAACGTTCCCGTGTCGGAGGTGTATTGTAGCCGCACTGAAATGCGTGTAACGGCGCGGCGGCAAGTGTCTTGCCGTGGTGAACGTTACCTTTGACGGCTGAATTGTGCGTTGCGTTGCTTTGCTTTCCCGGATGTGTATGTAACGTTCGTTGAGATGGTTCTGAGGAAGAATGTACGACAGTGCCCGTGCCGTCTATGTTCGTGTGCAAAGCCATTGTGTGTGTGTGTGTGTGTGTGTGTGTGTGTGTGTACGGAATGATGTCTGTAGGTGTTAGTGAACATGTTTTACCAGTGGGGGAAATGGATCGTCGATGGTTGCCGTCACGGTCGAGATGAGATAACGCACGCACCCTCCCTCCCTACATGAAGGTGTCAAGAAAGTGTGTTAACCGGGGTTTGTTTGTCGTTCGTTAAAGGGAAGGGACGAGAGAGAGAGAGAGAGAGAGAAAAGCGAAGTGGGATGGTGCGTTCATTTTGTGTGTGTGTGTGTGTGTGTGTGTGTGTTGTTTTGAGAATTGCGTCCGGGAATGGCGGTGGGCGTGCCCTGCATGTGGCCCGGAAGGCTGTTCGTTTCGCGGTAGTGTGTGGACAGGGGATGGGCACGCGTAACGCTGCTGGCATGGCATTCGGGAGATGGGAGGGGGCAAACGAAGAGAACAAGACGCACGCGGAGGCTATAAAGACGGGAGGGGCGCGGTGTGGGTGGCTTGCGCTGCGCTCGGCTGGCGCGTGCGGCGTTGTTTTTGTGCAAAAGAAGAGAAAACGAATGGGTTGCCGGGAGGGGGCCGTTGTGGTGTAGCCGCAGACGCGGCTGTCAGTGAACGTGGTGAGACCGACGGATGCGGGAGGGGCGGGGGCGGCGGTGAGAGCGGGCAAAACACTAGAAGAAGGAGAAAAACGCTGCTGCAACCAACATAAAATGAGGCCTTTTGTAACCTGCCAGCAACAAAACAACAACAAAAAGAAAGGTCTATCAACATTGAATGTAAATGGAAATGGACCCAAGTGTAACCTCCCCGCACAAATAGTCGTAAGTAAGTAAGCGAGTGAGTGAATGATGATGAAAATGTGCCGGAATGTTGTTAACGTCCCTAGAAAATGAACGAACGAACGAACGAACGAACGAACGAACGAAGATTGATGAGAAACGCGCGGTAATATGATGAATGGAAATAATGAACCATGAACATCTCAACAGACATAATTGAAAACCCGATAAAGGTTGTAAGGGCAGCGCTGGCTGACCTTTCGGCCCTGTATTCTGAAACGTCCCCCTTTGAACAACAATGTATACAAAACTGTGCTTAAACTGACACACAATATTTTGAGCGCAACGCAATCTGACTATCTATCAAAGATCCCTGCAAAAGAATGGCCCTGAGTAACATTAAAGTACACCTTTCGGAAATCACTTACCTCACAAAAATCTTCATTAGTCGAACTACTGCAGTACAGCGAGCACCACTGCTGCCAGCTAAATAAGAGATTCAAACTACGGAGGGCACTAACTACTGATAGGGATAGTTAGCAAAGTAAAGATGTTTAATAGAGAACAACAAACAATGTATTTACCCTTAATATCATCACCAGTCATAATATATGTAATTTGAAAAGTCCGCCATCTCTCTCCTCACATGCACCATTGCTGGCGGCTCACCCCTAACTGCGCAACGCTACGCGCTGTTCACATCCAGCTATAGCAGTCCATGACAACAATGCAAACTAGCCACAGACTGCACACAGCACAGGCAGTGATTTTCACGCAGAGCGCTACGTGGCGTTACCAATATAAAAAATCTAAACAAACAGCCTGTGTACAAATTAGAAGAAAAAGAGCAAAAGATCGTTACGTCAATAAAAAAAAACAAAAAGACAAAAGAGAAAACAAACTGCATCTGTATGTGCTCTTAACTGTAGATACCTGTACACAGCTTCGTGCAATGAATGCCGGCTCACATTTAATGTTGATTGTTGGAGGAAATGCGTAGGAAATATTCTTTAAATGGAAATGAATGGTTGTACGTTAAAAAAGTTAGTTTGGAAACAAAGTATTATTGGGGCATTTTGTTGTGAAGAAAATAGTTACAATTGACATACATTATTAGATTTGCGCAATGCAGCTTCATTACCTTACCTTTAATAACAATATGCATCGTCCCGAACGGAGACCAGAGTCGCGAGAAGAGCACGCCGCCGCCCGCTCAGTACAATCGTCCACTCGCCAATACTGTCGACTGACTACTACCTCTCCCGACCCGCCACATATAGATGACAACTGTTCCTGCCGACGCGCTACGTGCTACTAGTGTCGTGTGGCGCAGACTAGCGACGATAAGAAACTCTCTGGTCAGAGATTGTGTCGTGCCTCGCCATCGCTGGTAATGAGTACATACGTGTTTCAGCGCGCGTACCGGAACACGCAGTGCGGAGCCCAGAGACTGTGTTGCCGAGGCCGTCGACGCAGTGCATGTCGGTCGGTCGGTCGAGTGCGTGCGGGAGGGCAGAGAGGCAGCGTCGGCACGGAGATGCACGCACGGGGGGCTGCGGCGTGGCGCGTTTGCGGTAGGCGCCTTTGGTGGCAACGGCCGGGACAAGCAGCGGTGTATGGTGTGGTGCGGGCCGGACAGGGGCGGAGGAGGAGGAGGCGGCGCGACGATGGCATTGGGGCGGAAACGGGGACGGCGACGGCGGATGTTGAGAGGCGTCACGCGCGGACCGACACAGACGCACAGATAGATAGGGAGGAAGAAGAGGGGGCGGCTGGTGAGTGCAATTTAGGCGGTAGACACAAGAGGTCGGCACGGCATTTGCGTGATGTGGCGTTGTGACGGGGTGTGCTCGCTTGCCTCGTTTTGTTGATGCGCGCAGGAAGATGTGCAGAGCAGCGGCGGGCGGCTCGGTTCGGTTTGGCCCGGCGGGCCGCGCTGTTGTCGCGGACGTGAGCGCCCCCTGGCGGGTGGCCGGAGGCGGCGCGGCGTGTTGGACGTGTGGCTGGCGGCAGTGCACAATTGCGAGTGGCTGGCGGTGTGGCGGTTGGCGCGTCGGCCGGCCGAGAGAGAGGAGAGGTATGTGTTTGCGGGCGCCTTTGCTGCGCGGCGTCGTGCAGGGAGGGCGGGCGCTTGTCGACTGTGTGACTGTGTGGCGAATTGGCGGCGTTGTGCTCCGGCCGAAGGCGTCGGGAAAGGAGAGTTGGTCGTGATGTCATGTCGCGCCGTGTCATGTTTGCGAAACGGCTGCCGAGAGGTGTGGTGGTAGCGAGCCGGTCGGTGTCAGTGCGATGGGAATGTGCGTTTGGCGGTTTTCGGTGTGCTTTTTGCGGCGTGAGAGTGGGGCGGGCGGGCGGGCGGGCGGGCGGGCTTTTGCTGTTGTTGGTTCCTTGTGTCTTGTGTGTAGCTTGATGGCAACGTGGAAGGACGCCGGTTTCGAGCCGTGCGTGTGGTTGTCGACGTTGACTGGTTGGGGTGTGCCGTTGCACGTGCATGTTTGGGTCGTTGGTGTGGTTTTGGCTGGCTGGCTGGCTGGCTGGCTGGCTGGCTGGCTGTGTGTACGGGAAGGGGGAGGCGGCGGTGGATAGTGCAGTAGTTGTGTCGTTGCCACGGGCGTCGGGTGCGGCTGTGCGTAGTGGCGGAAAGGTGTCGGTTGCGGGAAGCGAGGCCGTCGTTGGCGGTGTCGCGTGCCTTCGTGAATCGAGTGGGGCGGGGAAAGGAGCAGCGTGCCGCTGCGTCGTGGCCGTTAGCCAGAGGCTGTGCTTTGATAGTTTTGTGGACGGTTCGTGCGAGGCGATTTGTTGCCTGCCCTATGTTTGTTTGTTGTTTTTGGAGACGACGACTGGTTGGTGGCGTGCGCGCGAGCGAAGTGGCGGTGTGCGTTTCCCGTGTCGACTGCCGACTGCCGGCTGCCGGCTGCCGGCTGGCGACAGGTGCGCCGTCGGTGGGGTGGGTGGCCGGCACAAGTAGAGGCGGCGGCGGCGTCGTTGCGGTGTGTTTGTGTTGTCGGCTGTGTCGGCGACAGCTGTTTGTGCGGTGCGTGTGAATGGTGGTGCAAACGTGTGTGCTGGCGTTGAGGCTGCGACCGCGGCGTGTTGTTGGTTGATGTTGAACAGCGGCTGTGTGCGGTGGTGGTGTTGCCGCACGTGCATCCGGCCCGGCGCGGAAAGCGCAGTTGCGGCGGCCCTTCGGTGCCAGCCACGTCGCGTGAGCGGCGGGTTGCTCTGGTCGACACGTGGTGCTCTGGTTTGTTGTTTGGTGCCCTTTGGCCGGTGGGTGGTCCGTGTGTCTCGGTATCTGGTCGTGGTCGTGCTGCCCGTTTGTCGGCGTTGTCTGTGGCTTCGCTTTTGTTTTTGCGGCGTGCCGACGACCCGACGCGACCTTTACACCCAAAGTGTGGCGCCCGAAGGTGAACCAACGTAATCCGACCTCGGCGCTTAAGCTCTAAGCCTAAGCTGAGCGAACCGAACCTGTAGCGTTGCGTAGCGTGAGGTGAGGTGCGGTGAGGTCAGCCTCAGCGCCAAGTAAGCCAAGCTGTCCGGCCGTGAGGTGGGTGGGTAGGTAGGTAGGTAGGTAGGTGCGGCTGCTGCGGCCACCTGACGCCCGACGTGTGTTTGAATGCTTAACCTAAGTTTGAGGCTTAACCTAACCCAAGTGGCCTTAACCTAACCTAACCTAACCTAACCTAACCTAACCTAACCTAACCTCGGACGCCCGACGTGTGTTTGAATGCTTAACCTAAGTTTGACGCTTAACCTAACACCGACCCTTAACCTAACCCAAGTGCCCCTAACCTAACCTTAATGTAACGTAACCTAACCCAACCTCTGACGCCTGACGTGTGTTTTGAATGCTTAACCTAACCCAAGTGCCCTAAACCTAACGCACGTCCACCGAACGTAACCGAGACGTGTGAACCTAATGTCTAACTCGTAACGCGTGATGTTGGCTGTCGTGTGTGCTGACGGCAGATTGGGTTGGTCTGTAGTTGCGGATTTCGGTTTGCCTCGGGCGAGGGGTTGGCTCGTAAGCGGCGAGGGGCGCTCCGGCGGAGCATGTTGCTTTGCAGGCGGCGCCCGTTTTTGCGGCGGGCACAATTGAAATTGTTGGGAAACGAACGAAAGGGCTGTGAATGTTGGCGGGCGAGAGGAGGAGGACGTGGCCCGACGGCTGCGGGCCGATCGGGAAACGGTGGGAGGGCGATGGGGCGGCGGAGGTGCGTTTGCACGGCCGTCATCGCCGCACGCCTCCGCTTGTGTGGCTGTGGCGCCGGCCGCGCTGGCCGGGCTGCCGCGGCGACGGTGTGGGGCTTTTGCCGAAGGTTTGGCCATTGTGGCCGGTCGCCGGCTGGGGCTGTGGGGGCGGCATTTGGGCGTGGGCGGCGATTCTCGGCGGGCCGACCCAGGCTGTAGCGCGCGGTGGCTGCAGTTTGGCCGTGGTTTGCGGCGCTGCCGTGGCGACTGGTTGGCGACTGTGGTGTGGCTGTGTGTAGCCCCATCCTCGGTGGTTTGAAAGGCGCGGGTGGTTGTGGCGCAGGTGTGGGGCTGCTCCGCACAGGCTGTCGGACGTTGGGCGGTAGCAAGCGCGGGAGGCGCGGCGCGGCGGCGCGCAGAGTGGCGGCCGCTCTCTCGGCCGTCCGCGCCCGCCCGCGACACTGGCTGGGCCTGTGGCGCGAGGCGCCAAGGAAGGGTTGGAGTCCCTTAGCGATCGTAGTGTGTGTAGAAGCCTTGTGCGACTCGCCGCTATCGAGAGCTAGAAAACTCTGCGATTCACTTGCTTCTTAGCGAGTACTAAGCAATTTGTCGTGTTATAGGACCGACATAGAGTGCAGGCGAGATAGTGCGGACTAGCCGCACTTGTAGGATGGACAGAGTAGGGGACGCCGAGGAGCCAGGGCCCCACCCGCGGGTGGCAAGCCCGCGTTCCTCTAGGCCAGAACAGACGCACAGGGCTGAGGTAGAACTCGCGAGCAGGACCACTCAGGGCGCTCGACCACGACACCCCGCCCCACCGGCCCCCACGCCTGAAGACTTATGCACTGCGATGATACAAGAGAAACTGGAACAACTCCGCCGCGACCGCGACGCACGAGCAAAGGAACTCGCAAGACGGCGGGAGCAAGACTGCCCAACCACCAGTGCCAGCTCATCTTCTGACGACTGCCGAACGAAGAGTCAAATTCCGACGGAAACACACCATGCCATGGACTATCAGGATGAATCCAGCGACTCTGATGCACCATTCCAGGAAGTCAGACGCCGCCGGAAAGGCACCAAACGCAGGAAAGCCGAAGAAAACACCCCCATGCAGACGGAATCACGAGCTGTACCCACCACCAACTACTACGCACCACTTCAGCAACAGGACCCAGCAATTGAAGATCAACACCAGCCTCAACCTAACGACACAAATACTCAGGACGCCACAGCTCCGCCGCCGCCGAAACCGAGAATACCACCTGTCACAATCAACTACACCGGCAAATACCTGGAACTAAACGCTAAATTAAAGCAGAAGATCAGCGGACCACTCAAGGCGATTTACAAAAATAATCAGATCAAATACCACTTCGAAACGCTGGCAGACCAACGAGCTGCACTGGACTTCCTCCACTCCATTAACATGCCATACTTCACTCACCAACCAGCTGAAGACAGAGAACTCCAAGTGGTCCTCAAGAATATCCCAGAGGAAATCACCGAAGACGAACTCGCCGCCGAACTTCGCCACATGCAGTTCACAGTCACGAATGTACACCAGTTCAAGAAACGAGACCTGACCTCCAAGAAACTGATTCCACAGCCGGCTTACTGTGTATCTCTGCCACATGGACAAAAAAGCCGCACAATCTACGACGTACAATATCTCTTCCACACCAGAATAAAGGTGGAAGACTACAAGCCCCTCGATGGGCCTGCCCAGTGCAAGAAATGTCTCAAATTCAACCATACTGGCCGGTACTGTCAGATGCCGGTCAGATGCGTACGCTGCGGCGGCCACCACCACGCAAAGGACTGTACCAAGCCAAGAACAGAACCACCCATCTGCGCAAACTGTCGCCAAGAAGGCCACCCTGGGACTTGGCGTGGTTGCCCTGAATTTCAGAAGGCAATACATGCCTACCAACTGCGACCTACACCATCCAAGGAGCCACAACAACCACCACAGCCGTCGTTCGCGGCGACACCGAATGACTTCCCATCGCTCCGAACACCCTGGAAGGCAGCATCGTCATTATTTCAAACACCATCTGAGCAACAACCAACCCGCCAGAAAAACACGGCGCGCCAACGACTGCACGATCTTCGTCAACAACAACAGCAGCAACGATCCATGGGCAACACCCTCGGACTGTCCGATATCATCGCCGCGATATCTAACATGGGCCCAATAATCGACTTTCTAAAAACCAAAAACGTCTTCGCTATCATAGCAGACACAGCTCGTAAATTCAACAACGCACCGGACATGTCATCCAAACTACTCACTCTACTGGAAGGAATCATGGCCTTTTTCACAGACTAACATGGACCAAGTGAGGCATCACCATAGAAACCTTACATTCTGCTTCTTCAACGCCAACGGCGTCGCGCCGAAGAAAGTAGAACTCACAGACTTCGTCGAACATCACAAAATTGACGTGCTCCTATTATCAGAAACGCATCTGCGACCCACCCAAACCTTCAACATCCGCAACATGGTGGGATACCGCACTGACCGCCAAAATCGACGAGGTGGAGGCACAGCAATCTACCTGCGATCTTCCCTCACTCACTCCCTCGAAACCTTGCCTGATATGACGAGTCTTGAAGCCACAGCAGTAACGATCACCACCACACACGGGAAGCTCACGTTCGTCGCAGCCTACTTGAGCCCTGGCGCGGACTTCACGGATGAAGACTTCATCTCCATCTTTGACAGATACGACAGAGTCCTCCTCTGTGGGGATCTAAATGCAAAACACATAGCTTGGAACTCGCGGCAGACAAACGCCAAAGGCACCCGTCTCTACGACCTTGAAATTCGGCTCCAAGCATTCACCCAAGGACCTGAAGAACCGACCTACCTGCCTACCCTTCCACACCACCAGCCAGACGTCCTAGACGTGGCCATAATAAAAAATGTAAATCCCGACCTGTCACTCAAAACGGTCAATGACTTGACATCCGACCACCAACCGGTTCTCGGAACACTGTCTGGAGCTCTTCCAACATTGCCACCAAAAATGAAAGTCTCCACAGATTGGATATCCTTCGCAAGATGGCTAAACAACAACGTGCGCCCCACGGAGCCATTAGCAACTCCGGAGCAACTCGATAACGCCATAACTCGTCTGACCTCGAAAATCAAGAAGGCCGCCCACCAGGCCTCCACTAAGTTACTTTTCTCGACTCCATACCGCGAACCACTGCCGCCAGCACTGCAAGACTTGAAGTATCTGAAAAATCGAGCCCGTAAAAAATGGCAACAAACTCGCCACCCAGCATACAGACGCGAAATGCATCAACTATCCAGAGAACTGACGTGGCGTTGCAAGGAATGGCGCGCCGAACTGTGGGAGGACCGAATGGCACAAATTCAACACCTATCGCGAGATGAATGGGCACTCATCCGTAATATCAAAACACCCAGGACACCAAAAACGGCGCTCACGGATGGCACCAACCTCGTATTTGACAACCTCCAAAAGGCGGAACTCTTTGCAGAAACTTACGAAACGCAATCACGACTAAATTTTGCTGACTTTAACAACGACGACGAAGAGGACGCGCGCACTCGGGCAGAGGCACACCACATAAGACAACACCCCAGCGGAGACCGGCCAGAACTGACGTCTCCAGGGGAAATTCGCCGCATACTTAGGAAATTACACTCCACATCTGCCCCCGGACCTGACGGAATTTCGAACGACCATCTGAAACATCTCCCACGGAAACCACTAGTGCTTTTAACGAGAATATTCAACGAATGCCTGCTGAAGGAACATTTCCCACCACAATGGAAACTGGCCAAGATCATACCCATCCCGAAACCGGGTAAGGACCCACTTCAGCCTGCGCACCACCGACCAATCAGTCTCCTTTCCACGATGGGCAAAACGTTTGAACGCGTCATCTTGGCCCGCATCAAGCCGCCCCTCTTGGAAAATGACGTCATTCGACCAGACCAATTTGCCTTTCAACCCAAACTTTCCGCCGAAATCCAGCTGCTCCGGATCTCGGAACACCTCACCAACCAAATTAATCTCAACCACTACACAGCAGCCATTTTCCTGGATGTTCAACAAGCTTTTGACAAGGTGTGGCGAGAGAAGCTCATAAGCAAACTCCGGAACACCACCGACATCCCCAACTGTTACATTAAGATCATCGACAGCTTCCTGACCGACCGCCGTTTTTACGTCCAACAGGCCGACCAACACTCAGACACCAAACACCTCTCCGATGGTATACCGCAAGGATCGGTACTCTCTCCCATCCTGTTCACCATCTACGTAAATGACATGCCCAAACTGCCGAACATCATGCTCGCACAATTCGCTGATGATACGGCTCTTCTTACCAGCAGCCGTTCATTAGATACAGCCATCACCCGCCTGCAACACCAGATCGATATCCTCCTTTTGTGGGCAACTGATAACAAAATCACTATCAACGCACTCAAGACAAAGGCCATACTTTTCACTCGACGGAGACCGGTTCTTCACCGCCGCCTCCAGATCAATGACCACGCCATCGAATGGTCCACAACGACGAAGTATTTAGGGGTCACCCTGGACCATAAACTCACATTCTCAGCCCACGTCAACGACAAAAGCCTCAAAATCATTCGCGCCATCCACGGACTGTACCCCTTCTTAGCAAGCACTGACCTAAACGTAGCAACGAAGCTACGCATCTACCGCGCGACAATACTCCCGATGATGCTCTATGGCTGCGCTACGTGGGGAATCACATCCACAACCAACATCCGCAAACTACAAAGACTACAAAACCGGTGTCTTAGAATTATACTCAAAGCGCCCAGGTGGTCCCGAATTATATCTTTACATGATGAACTGCAGGTCTCAACAATAGATCAAGTAATCCAACTACACGTCCAGCGTCTCATAAACAAAATAGACGACTTAAGGGTATCAACGAGACAACTTGAAGGAGTCGCAACCACCCAACCTGAACCATGGCATAAAGTCAAAGTCCCTAGGGCCCTCACAACACAATGAAAAGTGAAGCAAAGGTATGTAGGGCAAAAAGGACCCCTGTGAGCCCAATGTCCTACAAAAGATAACAATAAAGATGTGCAAACCTACCTCTCACCCTTGGAAGTCCAGCCGCCAAAGGCGGTAGCACTTCGGCAAGACACCACACACAGGAAAAAAAAAAAAAAAAAAAAAAAAAAAAAAAAAAAAAAAAGGCGCGAGGCGGCTATTCCTCTGCTGTGCGCTCCGCTCGCTGCGTGTCTCCTCTCGCTCTCGCTGCTCGCTGTGTTGTGTGTTAACGCGCGTCGTCGAAATGGCAGATCAGGCGGCTACGAACGAGACTGCTGCGGCACCCGCCGCCACCGGCACTACGAAGAAGGCAAAGTCTGCGTCGTCTGCGAAGAAGCCGCGCGCCAAGCCTGCGCACCCGCGCACCTCTGAGATGGTGACGGCCGCCATCAAGAGTCTGAAGGAGCGCGGCGGATCGTCGCTGCAGGCGATCAAGAAGTACATTGCCGCGCACTACAAGCTGGACGCGGAGAAGCTGGCGCCGTTTATCAAGAAGTACCTCAAGTCGGCCGTGGTGGCGGGCGAGCTGGTGCAGACGAAGGGGAAGGGCGCGTCCGGCTCTTTCAAGCTTGCCGGCGCCGGCGGCGGGGCGGCTGAGGGCGGCAAGGCTCGTGCTGGCGGTGCCAAGAAGAAGCGCGCCGCTCCGGCCAGCAAGGAGAAGAAGGGCGCCCGTGCGGCCGGCGCAAAGAAGGCTGGTGGCGTGAAGGCGGCGACTGGTCGGAAGGCGGGCGCCGCCAAGAAGGCGTCTGCGGCGTCGGCCGCTCCCGCCGGTGCGAAGAAGGCGGCTGCTGCCAAGCCGGCCAAGGCCAAGTCGCCGTCGAAGGCGAAGAAGGCCGCCAAGGTTCCGACGAAGAAGCCGAAGGCGCCGCGCCCGAAGAAGGCGACGACGCCGTCTAAGGCGAAGGCTTCGCCCAAGAAGAAGAAGTAGAGAGGAATGGGAAAGGAAGGGTTGGCGGTTGACTCCGTCGTCCGCACCCCCCGTCCCCGTCGTCTAGTGGCGCGCAACAGACGCGCGGCCCAAAACGGCCCTTCTCAGGGCCATCAAAGCACGTCGGGAAGGTTGTGATTGTCGTGTTTGTGTTGCGGTGTGGTTGTGTCGTCTGGCGTTTCTGTATGCCCGTGTGTGGATACTGTTTGCGTGCCGTGGTGGTTGGATTGCGGGGGGTCGGTGGCGGGTGCGGGCGGCGGTAGCGGTTGATTGTCGCCGTTTTTGGTCGCGGCCGGCCGACGGTTGGTTTTGTTGTCATGTTGTTTGAATACTTTGGTTTGCCTGCCTGCCTGCCGTCTTCTCGGACGTGTCTTGTCTTGTGTGTGTGTGTGTGTGTGTTCTTGGATGGAACGGGGGCGGGGGACGTTGAGATGTGGGGAAAGGGTCGGTGGCGTTGGACGTGCCTGGCTTTTTGTTTGTTTCTCTTTTCGAAACGAAGCGGCGGCCGGCCGTGTGGTTGACGGCGTCGGCCGATGGGTATTGTGCGCCGCGCCGGGGAGGGATGATGTTGATTGTTGCGCGCGCCAGCAAGCTGGCAGAGGAGAGCGGCTGTGGCGGACGGACGGGAAGTGAAAGTGGTGTTTTGTCTTTGGTTCTGTGGTTGTGGGGCGAGAGGCGACCGACAAAGTTTGCTCGCGACGGAGTGATGTTAGTGGCCCTTAAAAGGGCCGTTTTGTTTGTTTGCGTGCGTGGGCGGTGCCCAGCGGCTGGCGCGGTGTTTAGGCGCGCTCGCCGCGGATGCGGCGCGCGAGCTGGATGTCCTTGGGCATGATGGTGACGCGCTTGGCGTGGATTGCGCACAGGTTGGTGTCTTCGAAGAGGCCGACGAGGTAGGCCTCGCTGGCCTCCTGCAGGGCCATGACCGCGGAGCTCTGGAAGCGCAGGTCGGTCTTGAAGTCCTGGGCGATCTCGCGCACTAGGCGCTGGAATGGCAGCTTGCGGATGAGCAGCTCTGTGCTCTTCTGGTAGCGCCTGATTTCTCGCAGGGCGACGGTGCCCGGCCTGTAGCGGTGGGGCTTCTTGACGCCGCCGGTGGCGGGCGCGCTCTTCCTCGCCGCCTTGGTGGCGAGCTGTTTGCGCGGCGCCTTTCCGCCGGTGGACTTGCGGGCCGTTTGCTTTGTGCGGGCCATAGCGGTAGCGGTTAGCGGAGCGGCGTGGAGGCGAGCGAGGTGCTGCGTCGGGTGCTGCCTTGACGACACGGGCGCGCGCCAGCGGCCGTGGTGCGCTTATATGCCCTCGGTTGCGCGTGGTGGGGGGAGGGCGGGCCAGAGTCTATATAGGGGGGCTGGCGCGTGCGCCGGGCGGGCAGGAGAGCGAGCGGAGCAGCCGGGCTGAGCGGTAGCCTGCAGCAGCGTCAGCGGCAGCCAGCGAGATCTTCAGACCGCGCCAAAGCAGCCGCGCAGGCCAGCCAGCGGTGAAGGAAGACCTCACGGCGTCGAGACCATCGCCTGCAGAGTCACGGCTCCGAGATCATCGGCCGCAGTATCACCACCAGCAATACCTCTCCCGTTGCTGGGAAGCTGAAGTACTGTAGTGACAGTGTCGCCCTCGGCACTGCTCAAAAAAAGCAAAACTTGTCGTCAACCACCGTAACTGGTAGTCAGCAAAGTGTTGTGCCATACACACCCAGTGTCGTACGACAGATCAGATCTGTCTCCCCCATTAAATAGGGACTTATCCGTGCCAGGGCCCGTGGCAACGCCCGGATTCCCGCGTACGTGTAGATAGGGCTGTGGGAACGCGGATACCTTCAGGCGAAGTGGAAGCCAACACGGCGGAAGCAAGCAAGGTGCCAACCAAGCGCGAAAACAGCACTCCCTTGTACGACCACACTGCTGACAAAACAATGGACAACCGGAAAAACCACGGCCAACCCCCCCTCACACCAGCACCGCCCCTAGACAACGGCGACTCACCAGAATCGCCTGACGGAATTGACAGACCACACTCCCCCCGCAGCACGACCTCGTCGGGACGAAGCAGCCCCAATAGTTACTCGGAACCCCTCAGCAACTTCCAGGTCACCACGTATGTCATTACGCGGCTTCCGGCGGAATGCACACAACAAAAGCTAGCTTCCCTATTACGTAGGTTTCTCAGGCAGGAGATCAAAGACAATATTAGACAGCTTACCGTAACCAGGGACCACAGAGCCAAGGGCAACAAGGCCTTCCTCGACATTAAAATGAGGAATATAGAGACTGAATTGCGCCGGAAGATACGCGAGTCAGGCTACCCAGAGGCAGAAGTGCGACCACAAAAACCCCGCGACGGAAGGGGTACGGTAAGGCGCAAACCAGAACCATCCCTATGTGTCGTCCTCAAAAAAATCCCGGTGGACACCAAAGATGACTCAGTCATCAAACAACTCCGCGATCAGGGCTTGAAAGTAAAGACTGCGTGGAGAATAACCTCAAAGGCAAATAACGCCCCAACTGAAAAATACAGGGTCATCACGCACGATCCGCAAACAGTGGACAAAATGTTGGCGGAAGGCGCGGTGATAGATTATAAAAGAAGAGCTGCAGAACCCCCACATGACCCCCCTCCACAACCGGCACAGTGCGGGAAGTGCCTTACATTCAACCACACAACATCCAAATGCACCGAACAAGTGAAATGCGCGCGATGTGCTGGCGCCCACAGCCTCTCCCAGTGCAAACAAATGGAGAGGCAACAGTGCTCCAACTGCGGCGGAGAGCACTCGGCACTGTCCTACAAGTGCCCCCAGCGCCCAAAAAAGGCCTCCAGCAGCGAAACCACGGCCCCCATCAAAACAATTGATGGCCCAGCGCCCCTACCAGCAGAAGAAATCTTTCCAGAAGAGGTAGTGCTGAAGGACGACCTCATCAGACTCCTCACAACGGTCTTGCTGGATTTATTCCAAGACCGCCGTGAAGAAGTTAAAAGATCGATAGACAGAGCCTCCAAGCAAATACTCCAGAAGGGCATGTTCGCCACACAAGCGAGAAACTCACTACACATAACAATAACAGACCGATGGGACCCAGAACTGCAATCACAATGGCGCCCACAACACGACCACACACCACGACCCCGCTCCCCCTCTCCCACCCCACAACAAGACCCACGACACCACAACCAGAGCGAAACAAACACACACTAGGAAGTAGGAAGTACACCCCGCCCACCCTCCCCCCTCCCCTAACATGGACGAAGACAGTGAAGTAAACCACCTGAACCTTCTGTTCGCAAACGCGGAAGGGATTAAAACCAAACGCCCCATACTAATTCACATGCTCCACCAAGAAAACATACACGTCGCTGCCTTCGCCGAAACATGGCTCAAAGACGGAACCAAATGCGATCTCCCAAAATATAACACATACAGGAAAGACAGGCAGGACGGCAGAGGAGGGGTGGCTATCTACGTCAGCAACACTATTGCGGTGAAAGAGGTCACCCTCCCTGCTGCTTTTGACAACACGGAGGCCATCGCGGTCGAGATAAAAGACAACAACAGGCAAACACTCAAAATAGCGTGCATGTATAACCCCCCAGGGACTGCGCTACAGGTCCAGTTCATCCAATACTTTACTTCACTTCCGCGATCTATCCTGGTAGGAGACTTCAATGCCAGACACCACAGACTTGGCGACAGAGTAGACAATGGAAACGGACGCAGACTATTTGACCTCCTGACCACAGACCCGACCCTTCGACTTCCACTAGACGAACCTACCTTCATAGGACACCAAGGTATCTCAGCCCCAGACCACATCCTACATAGTCCTGACTTACACAACTCACTCCACCTACCCCGAGTCGGAGACTCCATTACCAGCGACCACTTACCCATCCTTTTCTCCACATCCGCCAACCTCCCCCCTCCACCCCATCCCCACAGAAGAACAATAATCCAGTACAATAGAGCAGACTGGGAAAAATACCAGGACACTATCAACCATGAGCTATCCATTCCTATAACAATCACTGACGAAGACGACTTACATCTGGTCACCAATAAACTTGAAACTGCCATCACCAAAGCGGTCCAGGAAGCAATCCCCACCAAATTAGTTGAAAACTGGAAACCCACCATCCCAGAAGCAGCACTAGAACTAATACGACAGAAAAAACGACTACAGAGACAGATGAGGCGAGACGACAATCCAGACCTAAAAAGACAGTGGAACAGAATAAACGCCAGAATAAAAAGACTAATATCTCAACACAGACAACGACACTGGGACGACACATGCAGCAAACTGGACTACAGGAGTGGGGGCAAGTTCTGGAAGAGCTTCAAAACACTCTCAGGGCAACGCCAGACATACGTCAACACCCTGACAGTAAACAATGAACCCTCAACAGACCCCCTCGAGCAAGCAACAGCCTTTAAAGAAACACTACAAGACGTATACTCATTCCCGAACGACAACAGATTTGACGACACATTCAGACGACATGTAGACACGCAATTAGGAACCATGATAAACGCCCCAACAACCGAAACAGAAGAACAGCAGGCCCTCACCAAAGACATCACAGACATAGAAATAAAAAACGCAATCTTCTCAGGACGCAACTCCGCCCCCGGACAGAATGAAATCAGACGTATTCACCTACAAAAAGCCCCCCTCCACGTCATAATTCCCATCCTATCCCTTATCTTTAATTACTGCCTACACAATGAGACAATACCAACAAACTGGAAGACGAGCAAGACTATCATGATACCTAAACCTGACAAACCCAGGACAGACCCAAAATCATACAGACCGATATCCCTACTGGACGTGATAGGGAAAACATACGAACGAATAATAACAGACCGCATAAGGACTTATGTCGAGACGAAAAACCTACTCCCCCTCACACAAGCAGGATTTAGACACAACCACTCGACCAATGACCCCCTCCTTAAACTGACAGACAGCATCATCAAAGGGTTCAACCAGGGACACTGTACACTCGCAGTGTTCCTAGACATAGAACGGGCCTTCGACAAACTATGGCACCAGGGCCTGCTGTTCAAACTAATCAACATCGGCATCCCATCCAAAGTAGTCAGGATTGTCCAATCATACATCACCAACCGGACCTGCAGGGTTCACGTCGCCAATCAGATGTCAGAAGCCTTTACCCCACAAGCTGGCGTCCCCCAAGGGGGCATCTTGTCCCCACTACTGTACACACTTTACACTGCCGACATACCTACCGTAACGACTCCCCACGAAGGAATGGGACTATATGCAGACGACACGGCCTACTGGTGCACAGAACTACGCACAAAGACACTGCAACGAAAAACGACCACATACCTCCACCGCCTAGAAACCTGGATGGCAAAATGGAGGATACGACCTAACCCAACCAAGACACAGACAGTCCTCTTCAGACACAGACACTTAACAAAAAAGAAACAACAGAACGAACATGACATCCGACTAACCCTCTGGAACAGCCCCCTACGACTAAACGACACAGCTAGATACCTTGGAGTATACATGGACAAACATCTCAACTGGAAAACCCACCTGACGTACCTCCTCAACAAAACCCGACTCAGACAAAACCTAATACGACAAGTGCAAGGACGCTTCCATGGCTGCAACACTCAAACGGCACTACATACCTACAAAACCTTCATCCGTCCGGTTCTAGAGTATGCTGCAGCTCCCCTGGGAGGCATACATGCGCCGATTGCGAAAAGATTGTACAGCACAGAACGCAGACTATTGCGAAGTGTCGCAAGGCTGCCGTATCTGATGCCAAGCAATGAAGTATATGAGACAACCAGTACAGAACCATTACAAACCAGGTTAGCTAAGATGAGAGCCAGATACGGCAATCATATCCTAAATAAAAGACCGGACATGGAAGACCTAATCACAGTCAACCACAGAACAAAAAGGAAACCCAGATTCAAATACATAGCACCCACCCACACAATCGCCCACAACACAGCTAAGACGTTCCCCGATCTCACCCCAATACTATCACCACTAACAGCAAACACCACCATCCACACACATCTAGACGAGAGGACACAAGAATAAAACACAAACACCACTAAACACACACGAACATGGCCCAAGAAGAACCACCAAAATACACCTAACCCAACTCCATCTACTCCCCCTCCCTCGCTCTGTACACTAAAGTATAGTAAAATAAGTAGTTACCCATATTATAAGATAACTGTAATTATAACCTAATAGCGACAAAGAACAAATACATGAAAAATAAAATAAAGCAAAAGGAAACTGTAACGTAATATCAATAAAATTGTTAAAATAACACTAAAATCGCTAAAATATCATTGTAATTGATAAAATCTCATTGTAATTGTTAACTACCACTAAAACTGCTAAAATATCATTGTAATTTTTAAAATACCATTGTAAATTTTAAAAATACCTAATTATCTTGTAATTGTTAACAACCAAAAGAAAACTTGCACTAAGTAGCAAGACAAATGTAAAAGTTGATTAAAAAATAAAATGTAAAAACCCATGGCTGAAAAGGGCAAATAGCAAGCCCTAAAACAGCCCGCTCTGCCCCCTCAGGGCAGAGAATGAAAAGTGCAAAAAAAAAAAAAAAAAAAAAAAAAAAAAAAAAAAAAAAAAAAACAAAAAAAAAAAAAAAAAAAAAAAGAAATGCGCCGGGCGCGCAGCAGGCATTCGCGCTTGAGATGTCGAAGCGAACGGAGCTACTTACTGCGAAGGGTGTGGCAGATCGCCGACCGGCCGCGCTTGCGCCGCCGGCGGCCCCATCTGGCCCCCCACTTATGACGACCAGTGCTATGGCAATGGCTATGGATTTGACGGACACAACTCCGGAAACGTTGAAGACTGCGCTGTCTACTCCGCTGCCAGATTCAGAAGATGAGAGCACTACCGCGCCCCAGCCACGCGGACGCAGCGGGAAACAGAAGAGGAGGGCAACTGTCGCGACGTCCGTTGCTCGCAGCCCGCCGTTCGAGAAGCGATCCAAGCAGGATTACGCCCCTGATGCCGACGGTTTCGTTCCAGCCAGGCGCACTGCAAGACGCATGCTGTCATCG
Organism: Schistocerca cancellata; assembly: GCF_023864275.1. Lineage (NCBI taxonomy): Eukaryota > Metazoa > Arthropoda > Insecta > Orthoptera > Acrididae > Schistocerca > Schistocerca cancellata. Next base: position 455,129,532 of record NC_064634.1, on the reverse strand, counting down.
ACGGCGCCTCCAACTGCCGTCGCCAACTCATTCGACGCGCTTGAAGACGCGCCGGACCCGCCGCCGCGCGCTCCTGCGCCGCAGCGAGATTCCCATCTCCCGCCGGTGGTCCTCCAATTTCGGCCGCCGTATGGGGAACTGCAGAAGCTGTTGCGCAGCTGGACAACGGCAGTGTACACCGTGAAGCCTGCGGGGCGCGACCTGTACAGGGTCACACTGCGCTCTACTGAAGATTATCGACGGGTCACTCAGGAGGCGTCTGATCGTGGTATACCATTCTATACCCACGCTTCAGCGCCTGACAAGGTCTTGAAGATTGTCTTCCGCGACCTCCCGTTCAACATGGAAGCCGATCACCTGCATCGGGAACTCGCTGACCTGGGCTTCTATATCAGAGCGGTCGTGAAGATGCAGTCGCCGAAGTCACGCGAAGATATGCCGCTCTTCCTGGTCGTCTGCTCTGACACCGTGGAGAACCGCAAACTCTATCAATTGACGCGGGTCGCCGACGTTCCGGTTCAGACCGAAGATCTTCGCTCCCGGAGAGGCCCTGTGCAGTGTTTTCGCTGCCAGGGGATCAATCACGTCGCGCGCCACTGCTCCATGCCGGACAGGTGTGTTAAATGCGCCGGCGCTCATGCAGGGCGTGCGTGCCCCCGTCCGCCCACCGAGAAGCCCACATGTGCACTCTGTGGCGGTGCTCACGTGGCCAGTTATCGTGGGTGTGAGGTGTGGAAGCGTGCCATCGCTCGACAACGTGGCCAAACACCGGCGCCACGTCAGAAGAGGCCAGCAACGCGACGGCCAGGCGTCTCTTTCGCGGCGGCAACGTCAGGGGCGCCCTCCGCCGCTCCAACTGCGCCGGCTGCTCCTGCTCCAGCCGCATCCGAGGCCGTCCTGCCACCTGATGCTCCTGCGCCTCCAGCGCAGCTGCTAGTGGCGGAACCGGCTGCTGCCTCTCCCGGGACGTCGGCCAGGCCACGCCCCGCTAACCGCCGGCGCGGGAGTCGCCGCCCTGAGGGTACCCAGCCCTTGGCATCATCCGTCGAGCAGCCCCAGACGGACTCTCACAGCGAAGCAGCCACGCCTCCCCCTTCCAGCGCCGGGGCCGCGCCGGCTGCCTCCACCGCTGACCTGGCCAACCTCGTCGCGCAGCTCACGGCTCTGGTGACCAGTGCTACGAAGTTGATTGACGTCCTGTCGCAGCAACTCACCGCTGCAGTGCCGATGGCCTCTACGGCCCCGACCGCTGTCCACACTCCCCAGCCGCACCATGGGCAGCGTTAGAGGGCTCACAGTCGTCGCGTGGAATGCCAACGGCGTCCGCACTCAAGCTGGCGAACTTCGCCAATTTCTCCGTGACGAAGCCGTCGACGTCTGCCTTATTAATGAAACACACCTCAAGCCTGGGGTCGACGTCAGGGCGGCTAACTATTCCAGCTATCGCACCGACCGACCGACGGCGGGTGGCGGAACAGCCGTCTACGTCCGCAACGGCATTCGTCATCATGTGATACAACTTCCCCCGCTGGCAACGCTGGAGGCCACTGGTGTCGTTGTTCACACCTCGGCGGGCGCCATCACGTTCATCGCGGCCTACCGGCCGCCGTCTCGTCCCCTGGTCCCTGCTGACATCGATGCTCTGCTCTCCCTGAGGGGGCAGGTGTTCGTCGCCGGGGACTTCAATAGCAAACACGTCTCCTGGAACTCCAGGATCACCAATGCCGCTGGCCGCTGCCTGCTCCGGGTAGTGGAACGTCACAATGCGCTGGTGGTGGGGCCGTACGACCCGACAATCTTCCCTGCCCGTGGGCTCCCAGATATAATTGACATCGCGGTCGTCAAGGGCGTCCCTCATCAGATCACCGCCACGACGAGGACGGCGCTGTCTTCGGATCATGTCCCTGTAGTTTTTGATATCGACCTCGACGCCCTCCAACAGCCCAGGCGCGGTATCTCACTTGCTGGCATCGACTGGGACAGGTTCCAAGCAGCCGTGACGCATTCACTCGCCGTCGTGCCGCCCCCTGCGGAAGTTGGAGCGGACGAAGCACTTCTGCACTTCGCGGCTACCACGATCGACGCTGCCACCATGGCGACGCCGCCCCGACCTCGCCCTCCGCCAGACTACTCCCGACAGCTGCCGCCGGACATCCTTGCCGCCATCACCGAGAAGAACAGGGTCTACCGGGAGTGGCAGAGGACGCGAAATGCCAACACCAAGCGCCTCCTCAACAGGATGCGTCGGGACATCCGGGCCGCCATTGACAACCATCGCAACCGCGACTGGACTAACAAGGTCGCCACCCTTTGTCTTGAAGACGGCACGGCCTGGCAGACGACGAAGCGCCTTCTACGACGCACACAACGTATCCCTCCGCTGCTGGTACATGGTCAGGCTGTCTGCGAACCGGCTGCGAAGGCTGATGCCCTCGCGGACGTCTTCGAGGCTGCGTTTACGCCTATCGCAGACCCGATCGACGCTGTCCACGACGACCTGGTTGCTGACCGGCTCCCTCGCTACCTGGAGGCACGCGACGACGACGACGTCATTGAAGAGACGACGGCGGAGGAGGTGTCGTCCATCCTGCGTGTCCTAAACCCCAGGAAAGCTGCGGGCCCAGATGACGTTTCCAACGCCCTACTGCAGAAGTTGCCACCCGTGGCCGTCACTCATCTTACCGACGTTTTTAATGTCATCCTCCGGTCCTGCAGTTTTCCTCAGTCCTGGAAGCATGCGGAAATCGTGGCGATTCCGAAGATGGGGAAGGATCTGCGGCAGCCAGTGAACTACAGACCTATTAGTTTACTGCCGGCCGTCTCCAAGGTCTTTGAAAGGGTGTACATCAGGCGGCTGCAGCGCCACGTCGACGAGGAAGGCCTCCTGCCCGAAGAGCAGTTCGGATTCCGCAGGGGCCACTCGGCAGTTCACCAACTCCTTCGGCTAGTGGAAGATGCGTTCGTCGCCCTCGAGCAGCGCGAGTTCTTCGGCGCGGTGTTCCTGGACGTGTCGCGTGCCTTCGACAGTGTGTGGCACCGCGGCCTCTTGTTCAAACTTTTTGAACTTGGGGTCCCGACGTCGCACGTCCGTCTCATCGCTTCCTATCTTGCCGATAGGACCTTCCATGTGCGGGCCGCGCAGGGCTTGTCCTCCGTCCGCCGCATCAACGCCGGCGTGCCGCAGGGCTCGGTCTTGGGGCCTCTCCTGTACTCGCTGTACACGTCTGATGCACCGAAGATCGACCGTGTGCGGCTCGCCCTGTACGCGGATGACACGGCTCTCTATACCAGGAGCCTCAATGCCGCCGTCATGCGCCGCCGTTTGCAGCTCGCCGTTGACACCCTGGCAGCCTGGGCAGTCACGTGGCGTCTCCAATTCAACGGTGCCAAGACCCAGTTCCTGATCGTCACCAGGCGACTCGTACCTGCGGGTCTGCAACCGCTCACTGTCGGTGGCAGCCCTGTCCTGTGGCGCCCAACGGCGCATTACCTCGGCGTCACCATCGACCGCCGCCTCACGTGGGTTCCGCACATCCGCGAAGTAAAGGCCAAAGTGCGGAACAGGCTCCGCACCCTGTACCCGGTGCTGAATCCCGACTCCCAACTACCACCGCGGCTGGGCATCACCCTGTACAAGGCGCTGCTCCGCCCTGTACTCCAATATGCCGCTGTCGTCTGGGGGAACGCCGCCGACACGAACCTGAAGAAGCTGGAGACATTGCAGAACCGCATCCTTCGGCTGGCCTTACACCTGCCTTACGATTTTCCCACCGCTCATCTCCATGACGTCGCGGAAGTACCTCTGCTACGTGACCTTTTCCAGACGACCGCCCGCACCTTTTACGAACGTGCTGGCCGGTCGCACAATGCCCAAATCCGGACGCTGGGCCGCCAACTGCAGCGCAACGTCACCACCCGCTGGCCACACCTGCTCGCTGCATAGCTAGCTCTGCAGACCTGTGCTGAGGAGGCACCCCAGAAGACAATCCACATATGAAGACGCAACACCAACATGCATGGGAGGCAAAGCACTAACTGCTGTGAACTCCATCACACATCGGAGGATCAGTCATCTCCGTGAAGATCCACGCGACGCCGGGCGCAGACCGTAGCCGACTCGCTAGCGCCGGGTGAGGAGCCAGCCGCTGCAGCAGACGTTTTGCTTGCCTTGAGCTTTTTTGAGGATTTAGAAGAGATGACTGGCCGCGGCAAGGGAGGAAAGGGGCTCGGCAAGGGTGGCGCCAAGCGGCACCGCAAGGTGTTGCGCGACAACATCCAGGGCATCACGAAGCCCGCGATCCGCCGCCTGGCTCGCAGGGGCGGCGTGAAGCGCATCTCTGGTCTGATCTACGAGGAGACCCGCGGAGTGCTGAAGGTGTTCCTGGAGAACGTGATCCGCGACGCGGTGACGTACACTGAGCACGCCAAGCGCAAGACTGTGACGGCCATGGACGTGGTGTACGCCCTGAAGAGGCAGGGGCGCACCCTGTACGGTTTCGGCGGTTAAAATTGAAAAGTGCGAAAGGAGTCTGTGTTGTTGCTGCGTGTGTGTTGCCTGCCTGCCTGCCTGCCTTCTTTCTTTCATTCTTCATTTCGTTTGCGTTTGACTGACGTGACGTGACTGGGAGAAAGGAAAGGAAGCGGGTCTTGTGTGTGTGTGTGTGTGTGTGTGTGTGCGTGCGAGAGGGGGCGTTGTGTGTGTTTGTTTTGTTTGTATCTGATCGATGGAGACGCCGGGCTGTGTGTTGTTGTTGTGCGAGAAGGCGGTGAATGTTTGCGTGGTTTCGGCTGTGTGTTGCTCGGCGGCGTTGGAGTTGGCGAGGCAAGAGGCGTGCCCATAGGCGGCCGGATCAGCTGTTTCGTTTGTACTGGGGCGCGCGGGAGTGGAGGGCGGTGATGTCGACACGCTCGTTTAACGCTGTCGTTGTCGTTTGGAAGGCGACTGTGCGTGCGTGGAGGTGCTTGAGGCAAACGAAACAAAAAACAAGAGAAATGTGTGTGTGTGGTAGTGTGTGTGTGTGTGTGTGTGTGTGTGTGAGTGTGTGTGTTGGGCCACACGGGCTGTGGACGACAAGAAGGCGGCGGCTCTTCTTGTTCTTCTCTCTTTTAGTCCCTCTCCACGTTAGGTGGAGGTTATTGTCGCCTGTGGGACATTTGCTCCTCTTTTCTGTGTGTTGTTCTTAATCTTTGGTAGTGTGCTTTTTCGGACGTTGCTGTTTGTTGAGAGTGATTATGTGTTCTGTTTGTGCTACTGCTGGAGTAGCGACTCGGGTCTTGCACATCTGTCCCTGTGGTGTTCATATTGCCCAAGGGTCAAGGACGTAATAGTCATTTTCTGAAATTCCGCGCGGTGGCGTAGAACGCTTCTTCTGCACAGGGCGCGGAATCGTGTTGTGGGTGGTTGTAGGCAGGTCTGCCGCGGGGGACGTGTAAGGCCCGTCGTAGAGCGCTCTGCTTTGGACCCCTTCTGTAGGCGATGCGTCGTCGATCTGGCTGCATAGCCCCATACAGGGCGCGCATATTTCCAGTATCGCTACCCCTGTTTGCGGGGTCGAGGGAACAGGGGTACAGGATCTGCATCCTGGCGTGAGCGTTTTGTGCCAAGTCCCCCCCTATGTGACACTTCGATGTCAGGCGTGACACCGAGGTAACTCCGCAGAATATCTCCCCCCTTGCAATCGTAGCAGTTGGTATGGTCTTGTTGCCGGCGGACGGCTGTGGAAGTGAAGTTAAAGTAGAAGTAAAAGCAAAGCGCGGCGAGGACGACTGAAATTTTGCTTTGGACGTAGGTTTGTGTGGTGGCCCCTGAAAAGGTGCCGATTGTTGTGAGCCGAGCCGGGCCGGCAAAGCGCGTTTGCGTGCAGGGGAAGCACGCAGGCGCTGCTGGGCGGCGGGTCCGCGTGCCGATTGCCTGGCCTCTTCTGTTTAGGCCTTCTTCTCGGTCTTCTTTGGCAGCAGGACGGCCTGGATGTTGGGCAGGACACCACCCCTGTGCGATGGTGACGCCCGACAGGAGCTTGTTGAGCTCTCGTCGATGCGGATGGCAAGCTGCAGGTGGACGCGGGATGATGCGCGTCTTCTTGTTGTCGGCGGGCCGCGTTTCCGGCCAGCTCGAGCACCCTCAGACCGCGAGGTACTTCCATGACGGCGGCGAGGTAGTTATTACGGGCGCCCCGGCGCCGACGCGCTCGGCGTAGTTTCCCTTGCGCAGGAGGCGGTGGATTCTGCCGACCAGGGAACTGGAGCCCGGCCCTGCTTGAGCGGGACTTTGACTTGCCCTTGACCTTGCCTCCCTTTCCGCGTCCCGGACATGGCGATGCGCTGTGGTGTATAAAACGAGACGAGACGAACGACGGTGCGAGCCGCAGCGAGTCGAGCAGCGGAGTGGCGGCGCCGCCAGGGGTGGGGGTCCTTTATGCTCTCGGGTGCGGCGGCCGGTTGCGCTCGCGGCCCATTGGTCGGCGGCCGCAACGGGGCGAGCTGGTAAAGGTGCGGCGGCGGGGCGCGCTGGGTGCTCACTGTGTGGGGAGACGCTGACTAGAGCGGAGCGCGTTGCTGCTGGTGTTTGCTGCCCGTACGTTCTTGTTTGTTTGCTGATGCCGCCCAAGACTAGCGGGAAGGCCGCCAAGAAGGCTGGCAAGGCGCAGAAGAACATTTCGAAGGGCGACAAGAAGAAGAAGCGCAAGAGGAAGGAGAGCTATGCCATCTACATCTACAAGGTGCTGAAGCAGGTGCACCCTGACACGGGCATCTCGTCGAAGGCGATGAGCATCATGAACAGCTTCGTGAACGACATTTTCGAGCGCATCGCGGGCCGAGGCGTCTCGCCTGGCGCACTACAACAAGCCGCACGGACCATCACGTGCCCGCGAGATCCAGACCCGCTGTGCGGCTGTTGCTGCCCTGGCGAGCTGGCCAAGCACGCCGTGAGCGAGGGCACGAAGGCGGTGACCAAGTACACGAGCTCCAAGTAAGGAGGTGGCTCTGGAATGGAAGGAGATCCTCCGTTGCGAGAGCGGCAAAACGGCCCTTTTCAGGGCACAACCCAAATGGCCTTTGCGGGAAGGGCGGAATTGTTGTTGTTTATGTTTTTGTTTTGTTTTGTTTTGTTTTGTTGTGTGTGTGAGTGGGTGGACGGCGGCAATAGCTACCGCTTGGTTGCGACGGGGTGGGGTGGGGTGGCCGATGCGATGAATTTGATTGTTGGGGCGCGTCGCGTGTTGCGGGGTACGGCCACGGTGTGACGTGGAATGGAGGCACGTGCGCACAACTCGTTGTGTTGCCTGTCTGCGAGGGGGGGAAGTGCGATCGGTGATGTGCCCTTTGGATGAGGTGCCGGTTAGTTACGTGACGGATGGAAACGAAACGCGATTGTTGTGAATGTCAGTGTGTAAACGGACGGCCGTTTGCGGGTCGGTTTGCACGCCATATATGGCGAGGGTGAAATGTGTCTGTAAATGCAGCGTGGAGGCGTGTGTGTGACGTGTTAAATGAACGCGCATTGAGACACCAATGTGTATTGCATTGTACGGCGACACGCACGATGATGTACCTTCCTTCCCTCCGACATCTGATTTCGATAGTCGTGTCCTGACCGACTGTGTCTGCTTGTGTGCGTACGACGCACGCACACCGACCGTCGTCATTGAAGATGCATGCACGCGTGGTCCAGTGCAGTACAGTAGAGTAAGCGCGACGCTAGAAGGACGACGGTCGCTTTGGCGAATGTGCGTACACGTGTTTGTGTGTGTGTCGGTGGTGTGGTCCGATCCGTCGCCTCTGGGACACTGTCGATCGGCGCGGTACACCGGCATCACGCAACGGACGTCTTGAACACCGTCATACCGTTTGGTTACACCCGTCGCGCTGAGGACGGTTACCGAAAGGTGGACGAACCTCTGATCGGTCGAATGTCGTGGGCAGAACGTGAGGAGGAGAGAATGGTGGAGGAAAGGACGGAGGGAAAAAAAAGAGAGAAAAAACGGAAAAAAACAAGAACGAAACAAAACGGAGAAAACGCAGTGTAGAGCAACGGAACGTTCCCGTGTCGGAGGTGTATTGTAGCCCGCACTGAAATGCGTGTAACGGCGCGGCGGCAAGTGTCTTGCCGTGGTGTAACGTTACCTTTGACGGCTGAATTGTGCGTTGCGGTTGCTTTGCTTTCCCGGATGTGTATGTAACGTTCGTTGAGATGGTTCTGAAGGAAGAATGTACGACAGTTGCCCGTGCCGTCTATGTTCGTGTGCAAAGCCATTGTGTGTGTGTGTGTGTGTGTGTGTGTGTGTGTGTGTACGGAATGATGTCTGTAGGTTGTTAGTGAACATGTTTTACCAGTGGGGGAAATGGATCGTCGATGGTTGCCGTCACGGTCGAGATGAGATAACGCACGCACCCTCCCTCCCTACATGAAGGTGTCAAGAAAGTGTGTTAACCGGGGTTTGTTTTGTCGTTCGTTAAAGGGAAGGGACGAGAGAGAGAGAGAGAGAGAGAAAAGCGAAGTGGGATTGGTGCGTTCATTTTGTGTTGTGTGTGTGTGTGTGTGTGTGTGTTGTTTTGAGAATTGCGTCCGGGAATGGCGGTGGGCGTGCCCTGCATGTGGCCCGGAAGGCTGTTCGTTTCGCGGTAGTGTGTGGACAGGGGATGGGCACGCGTAACGCTGCTGGCATGGCATTCGGGAGATGGGAGGGGGCAAACGAAGAGAACAAGACGCACGCGGAGGCTATAAAGACGGGAGGGGCGCGGTGTGGGTGGCTTGCGCTGCGCTCGGCTGGCGCGTGCGGCGTTGTTTTTGTGCAAAAGAAGAGAAAACGAATGGGTTGCCGGGAGGGGGCCGTTGTGGTGTAGCCGCAGACGCGGCTGTCAGTGAACGTGGTGAGACCGACGGATGCGGGAGGGGCGGGGGCGGCGGTGAGAGCGGGCAAAACACTAGAAGAAGGAGAAAAACGCTGCTGCAACCAACATAAAATGAGGCCTTTTGTAACCTGCCAGCAACAAAACAACAACAAAAAGAAAGGTCTATCAACATTGAATGTAAATGGAAATGGACCCAAGTGTAACCTCCCCGCACAAATAGTCGTAAGTAAGTAAGCGAGTGAGTGAATGATGATGAAAATGTGCCGGAATGTTGTTAACGTCCCTAGAAAATGAACGAACGAACGAACGAACGAACGAACGAACGAAGATTGATGAGAAACGCGCGGTAATATGATGAATGGAAATAATGAACCATGAACATCTCAACAGACATAATTGAAAACCCGATAAAGGTTGTAAGGGCAGCGCTGGCTGACCTTTCGGCCCTGTATTCTGAAACGTCCCCCTTTGAACAACAATGTATACAAAACTGTGCTTAAACTGACACACAATATTTTGAGCGCAACGCAATCTGACTATCTATCAAAGATCCCTGCAAAAGAATGGCCCTGAGTAACATTAAAGTACACCTTTCGGAAATCACTTACCTCACAAAAATCTTCATTAGTCGAACTACTGCAGTACAGCGAGCACCACTGCTGCCAGCTAAATAAGAGATTCAAACTACGGAGGGCACTAACTACTGATAGGGATAGTTAGCAAAGTAAAGATGTTTAATAGAGAACAACAAACAATGTATTTACCCTTAATATCATCACCAGTCATAATATATGTAATTTGAAAAGTCCGCCATCTCTCTCCTCACATGCACCATTGCTGGCGGCTCACCCCTAACTGCGCAACGCTACGCGCTGTTCACATCCAGCTATAGCAGTCCATGACAACAATGCAAACTAGCCACAGACTGCACACAGCACAGGCAGTGATTTTCACGCAGAGCGCTACGTGGCGTTACCAATATAAAAAATCTAAACAAACAGCCTGTGTACAAATTAGAAGAAAAAGAGCAAAAGATCGTTACGTCAATAAAAAAAAACAAAAAGACAAAAGAGAAAACAAACTGCATCTGTATGTGCTCTTAACTGTAGATACCTGTACACAGCTTCGTGCAATGAATGCCGGCTCACATTTAATGTTGATTGTTGGAGGAAATGCGTAGGAAATATTCTTTAAATGGAAATGAATGGTTGTACGTTAAAAAAGTTAGTTTGGAAACAAAGTATTATTGGGGCATTTTGTTGTGAAGAAAATAGTTACAATTGACATACATTATTAGATTTGCGCAATGCAGCTTCATTACCTTACCTTTAATAACAATATGCATCGTCCCGAACGGAGACCAGAGTCGCGAGAAGAGCACGCCGCCGCCCGCTCAGTACAATCGTCCACTCGCCAATACTGTCGACTGACTACTACCTCTCCCGACCCGCCACATATAGATGACAACTGTTCCTGCCGACGCGCTACGTGCTACTAGTGTCGTGTGGCGCAGACTAGCGACGATAAGAAACTCTCTGGTCAGAGATTGTGTCGTGCCTCGCCATCGCTGGTAATGAGTACATACGTGTTTCAGCGCGCGTACCGGAACACGCAGTGCGGAGCCCAGAGACTGTGTTGTCGAGGCCGTCGACGCAGTGCATGTCGGTCGGTCGGTCGAGTGCGTGCGGGAGGGCAGAGAGGCAGCGTCGGCACGGAGATGCACGCACGGGGGGCTGCGGCGTGGCGCGTTTGCGGTAGGCGCCTTTGGTGGCAACGGCCGGGACAAGCAGCGGTGTATGGTGTGGTGCGGGCCGGACAGGGGCGGAGGAGGAGGAGGCGGCGCGACGATGGCATTGGGGCGGAAACGGGGACGGCGACGGCGGATGTTGAGAGGCGTCACGCGCGGACCGACACAGACGCACAGATAGATAGGGAGGAAGAAGAGGGGGCGGCTGGTGAGTGCAATTTAGGCGGTAGACACAAGAGGTCGGCACGGCATTTGCGTGATGTGGCGTTGTGACGGGGTGTGCTCGCTTGCCTCGTTTTGTTGATGCGCGCAGGAAGATGTGCAGAGCAGCGGCGGGCGGCTCGGTTCGGTTTGGCCCGGCGGGCCGCGCTGTTGTCGCGGACGTGAGCGCCCCCTGGCGGGTGGCCGGAGGCGGCGCGGCGTGTTGGACGTGTGGCTGGCGGCAGTGCACAATTGCGAGTGGCTGGCGGTGTGGCGGTTGGCGCGTCGGCCGGCCGAGAGAGAGGAGAGGTATGTGTTTGCGGGCGCCTTTGCTGCGCGGCGTCGTGCAGGGAGGGCGGGCGCTTGTCGACTGTGTGACTGTGTGGCGAATTGGCGGCGTTGTGCTCCGGCCGAAGGCGTCGGGAAAGGAGAGTTGGTCGTGATGTCATGTCGCGCCGTGTCATGTTTGCGAAACGGCTGCCGAGAGGTGTGGTGGTAGCGAGCCGGTCGGTGTCAGTGCGATGGGAATGTGCGTTTGGCGGTTTTCGGTGTGCTTTTTGCGGCGTGAGAGTGGGGCGGGCGGGCGGGCGGGCGGGCGGGCTTTTGCTGTTGTTGGTTCCTTGTGTCTTGTGTGTAGCTTGATGGCAACGTGGAAGGACGCCGGTTTCGAGCCGTGCGTGTGGTTGTCGACGTTGACTGGTTGGGGTGTGCCGTTGCACGTGCATGTTTGGGTCGTTGGTGTGGTTTTGGCTGGCTGGCTGGCTGGCTGGCTGGCTGGCTGGCTGTGTGTACGGGAAGGGGGAGGCGGCGGTGGATAGTGCAGTAGTTGTGTCGTTGCCACGGGCGTCGGGTGCGGCTGTGCGTAGTGGCGGAAAGGTGTCGGTTGCGGGAAGCGAGGCCGTCGTTGGCGGTGTCGCGTGCCTTCGTGAATCGAGTGGGGCGGGGAAAGGAGCAGCGTGCCGCTGCGTCGTGGCCGTTAGCCAGAGGCTGTGCTTTGATAGTTTTGTGGACGGTTCGTGCGAGGCGATTTGTTGCCTGCCCTATGTTTGTTTGTTGTTTTTGGAGACGACGACTGGTTGGTGGCGTGCGCGCGAGCGAAGTGGCGGTGTGCGTTTCCCGTGTCGACTGCCGACTGCCGGCTGCCGGCTGCCGGCTGGCGACAGGTGCGCCGTCGGTGGGGTGGGTGGCCGGCACAAGTAGAGGCGGCGGCGGCGTCGTTGCGGTGTGTTTGTGTTGTCGGCTGTGTCGGCGACAGCTGTTTGTGCGGTGCGTGTGAATGGTGGTGCAAACGTGTGTGCTGGCGTTGAGGCTGCGACCGCGGCGTGTTGTTGGTTGATGTTGAACAGCGGCTGTGTGCGGTGGTGGTGTTGCCGCACGTGCATCCGGCCCGGCGCGGAAAGCGCAGTTGCGGCGGCCCTTCGGTGCCAGCCACGTCGCGTGAGCGGCGGGTTGCTCTGGTCGACACGTGGTGCTCTGGTTTGTTGTTTGGTGCCCTTTGGCCGGTGGGTGGTCCGTGTGTCTCGGTATCTGGTCGTGGTCGTGCTGCCCGTTTGTCGGCGTTGTCTGTGGCTTCGCTTTTGTTTTTGCGGCGTGCCGACGACCCGACGCGACCTTTACACCCAAAGTGTGGCGCCCGAAGGTGAACCAACGTAATCCGACCTCGGCGCTTAAGCTCTAAGCCTAAGCTGAGCGAACCGAACCTGTAGCGTTGCGTAGCGTGAGGTGAGGTGCGGTGAGGTCAGCCTCAGCGCCAAGTAAGCCAAGCTGTCCGGCCGTGAGGTGGGTGGGTAGGTAGGTAGGTAGGTAGGTGCGGCTGCTGCGGCCACCTGACGCCCGACGTGTGTTTGAATGCTTAACCTAAGTTTGAGGCTTAACCTAACCCAAGTGGCCTTAACCTAACCTAACCTAACCTAACCTAACCTAACCTAACCTAACCTCGGACGCCCGACGTGTGTTTGAATGCTTAACCTAAGTTTGACGCTTAACCTAACACCGACCCTTAACCTAACCCAAGTGCCCCTAACCTAACCTTAATGTAACGTAACCTAACCCAACCTCTGACGCCTGACGTGTGTTTTGAATGCTTAACCTAACCCAAGTGCCCTAAACCTAACGCACGTCCACCGAACGTAACCGAGACGTGTGAACCTAATGTCTAACTCGTAACGCGTGATGTTGGCTGTCGTGTGTGCTGACGGCAGATTGGGTTGGTCTGTAGTTGCGGATTTCGGTTTGCCTCGGGCGAGGGGTTGGCTCGTAAGCGGCGAGGGGCGCTCCGGCGGAGCATGTTGCTTTGCAGGCGGCGCCCGTTTTTGCGGCGGGCACAATTGAAATTGTTGGGAAACGAACGAAAGGGCTGTGAATGTTGGCGGGCGAGAGGAGGAGGACGTGGCCCGACGGCTGCGGGCCGATCGGGAAACGGTGGGAGGGCGATGGGGCGGCGGAGGTGCGTTTGCACGGCCGTCATCGCCGCACGCCTCCGCTTGTGTGGCTGTGGCGCCGGCCGCGCTGGCCGGGCTGCCGCGGCGACGGTGTGGGGCTTTTGCCGAAGGTTTGGCCATTGTGGCCGGTCGCCGGCTGGGGCTGTGGGGGCGGCATTTGGGCGTGGGCGGCGATTCTCGGCGGGCCGACCCAGGCTGTAGCGCGCGGTGGCTGCAGTTTGGCCGTGGTTTGCGGCGCTGCCGTGGCGACTGGTTGGCGACTGTGGTGTGGCTGTGTGTAGCCCCATCCTCGGTGGTTTGAAAGGCGCGGGTGGTTGTGGCGCAGGTGTGGGGCTGCTCCGCACAGGCTGTCGGACGTTGGGCGGTAGCAAGCGCGGGAGGCGCGGCGCGGCGGCGCGCAGAGTGGCGGCCGCTCTCTCGGCCGTCCGCGCCCGCCCGCGACACTGGCTGGGCCTGTGGCGCGAGGCGGCTATTCCTCTGCTGTGCGCTCCGCTCGCTGCGTGTCTCCTCTCGCTCTCGCTGCTCGCTGTGTTGTGTGTTAACGCGCGTCGTCGAAATGGCAGATCAGGCGGCTACGAACGAGACTGCTGCGGCACCCGCCGCCACCGGCACTACGAAGAAGGCAAAGTCTGCGTCGTCTGCGAAGAAGCCGCGCGCCAAGCCTGCGCACCCGCGCACCTCTGAGATGGTGACGGCCGCCATCAAGAGTCTGAAGGAGCGCGGCGGATCGTCGCTGCAGGCGATCAAGAAGTACATTGCCGCGCACTACAAGCTGGACGCGGAGAAGCTGGCGCCGTTTATCAAGAAGTACCTCAAGTCGGCCGTGGTGGCGGGCGAGCTGGTGCAGACGAAGGGGAAGGGCGCGTCCGGCTCTTTCAAGCTTGCCGGCGCCGGCGGCGGGGCGGCTGAGGGCGGCAAGGCTCGTGCTGGCGGTGCCAAGAAGAAGCGCGCCGCTCCGGCCAGCAAGGAGAAGAAGGGCGCCCGTGCGGCCGGCGCAAAGAAGGCTGGTGGCGTGAAGGCGGCGACTGGTCGGAAGGCGGGCGCCGCCAAGAAGGCGTCTGCGGCGTCGGCCGCTCCCGCCGGTGCGAAGAAGGCGGCTGCTGCCAAGCCGGCCAAGGCCAAGTCGCCGTCGAAGGCGAAGAAGGCCGCCAAGGTTCCGACGAAGAAGCCGAAGGCGCCGCGCCCGAAGAAGGCGACGACGCCGTCTAAGGCGAAGGCTTCGCCCAAGAAGAAGAAGTAGAGAGGAATGGGAAAGGAAGGGTTGGCGGTTGACTCCGTCGTCCGCACCCCCCGTCCCCGTCGTCTAGTGGCGCGCAACAGACGCGCGGCCCAAAACGGCCCTTCTCAGGGCCATCAAAGCACGTCGGGAAGGTTGTGATTGTCGTGTTTGTGTTGCGGTGTGGTTGTGTCGTCTGGCGTTTCTGTATGCCCGTGTGTGGATACTGTTTGCGTGCCGTGGTGGTTGGATTGCGGGGGGTCGGTGGCGGGTGCGGGCGGCGGTAGCGGTTGATTGTCGCCGTTTTTGGTCGCGGCCGGCCGACGGTTGGTTTTGTTGTCATGTTGTTTGAATACTTTGGTTTGCCTGCCTGCCTGCCGTCTTCTCGGACGTGTCTTGTCTTGTGTGTGTGTGTGTGTGTGTTCTTGGATGGAACGGGGGCGGGGGACGTTGAGATGTGGGGAAAGGGTCGGTGGCGTTGGACGTGCCTGGCTTTTTGTTTGTTTCTCTTTTCGAAACGAAGCGGCGGCCGGCCGTGTGGTTGACGGCGTCGGCCGATGGGTATTGTGCGCCGCGCCGGGGAGGGATGATGTTGATTGTTGCGCGCGCCAGCAAGCTGGCAGAGGAGAGCGGCTGTGGCGGACGGACGGGAAGTGGAAGTGGTGTTTTGTCTTTGGTTCTGTGGTTGTGGGGCGAGAGGCGACCGACAAAGTTTGCTCGCGATGCAGTGATGTTAGTGGCCCTTAAAAGGGCCGTTTTGTTTGTTTGCGTGCGTGGGCGGTGCCCAGCGGCTGGCGCGGTGTTTAGGCGCGCTCGCCGCGGATGCGGCGCGCGAGCTGGATGTCCTTGGGCATGATGGTGACGCGCTTGGCGTGGATTGCGCACAGGTTGGTGTCTTCGAAGAGGCCGACGAGGTAGGCCTCGCTGGCCTCCTGCAGGGCCATGACCGCGGAGCTCTGGAAGCGCAGGTCGGTCTTGAAGTCCTGGGCGATCTCGCGCACTAGGCGCTGGAATGGCAGCTTGCGGATGAGCAGCTCTGTGCTCTTCTGGTAGCGCCTGATTTCTCGCAGGGCGACGGTGCCCGGCCTGTAGCGGTGGGGCTTCTTGACGCCGCCGGTGGCGGGCGCGCTCTTCCTCGCCGCCTTGGTGGCGAGCTGTTTGCGCGGCGCCTTTCCGCCGGTGGACTTGCGGGCCGTTTGCTTTGTGCGGGCCATAGCGGTAGCGGTTAGCGGAGCGGCGTGGAGGCGAGCGAGGTGCTGCGTCGGGTGCTGCCTTGACGACACGGGCGCGCGCCAGCGCCTTCGCCTTCGCCTTCGCTGCACTGGTGAGGGTTGACCCTCGGCTTGATACGGAAGTTTTAGCGCGGGAGCGCTTCGCCTTCCTCATGACGGAGTGGTGAGTGGAGTCCTGGCTGATGAGATGGGCATGACGGTGTGCATGTTGCTTTTTTTTTTTTTTTTTTTTTTTTTTTTTTTTTTTTTTTTTTTTTTTTTTTTTTTTTTTTGCGAAAGATAAAAGGATAGTCAGAGGTAAAGTTAGAGAGGCGGAAAACGAAACGGCCGAAATGGCTGGCCGGAGGTGAGAATAACTCTCGCTGATGGATGAGGATATTGCCCTAGCACTGCAGTGCTATCCGGGAGACTGAAGATGGATGGTGGGGAGATGGCCCTGCACTTGAAGGTGAGAGAGTTCGGCCAAGAACTGCCATTCGTCGTGCGTGAAGATGGGATGTTTGGCAATGAGGAGTAACTCCTTCTTGGACAAGAAATTGAGCCACCTGAGCTGATACTGGGTAAAGTGATTAGGGCGATGGGGGAGGGGAGGCCGAACACCTTTGAGACAGTAGGGGTATGGGTGGTCAAAGAAGGGGTAAGACCCGTCCTGGAGCGATGTCACAAGGCCCTTAAGGAAAGGACGTATCTCGCGGGCAGCTGGAAAGAGGGGTTGCCGCAACCTCTGGATGATGGACTGCCCTACCTTGGAGGAGTCGGTTGTTGCCACAGCACGCTGACCTGCAGACGTCGGAACTGAGTTGGACGACGGAGGCGGCACATCGTCGGTGTCCATAGGCGCAACCACTTGCGGCGCGGCAGGGGACGGAGCGGCGGTCGACAGTGCGGCCGCATCAACCCCCACCGGCCGACGCACGGGCGGGGCGTCGGCGGGAACCGCCGACGTCTTCTTGGGGCGCTGCAACCTCTTGATGAGCGGCTGCTCCACAGGGGAGGAGTCGGTCATTGTCACAGCACGGTGGCCGGCAGGCGTCGGAACGGAGTGGGACGGCTGCGGCGGCACATCTTCGGTGTCCATAGGCGCAACCACTTGCGTCGCGGCAGGGGACGGGTCGGCAGGTGCCTGCGTGGCCGCATCGACCCCCGCCGGCCGGGGCACGGGGGGGGCGGCGGCGGAAACCGCCGACGTCTTCTTGACGGCTCGCAGCTCATCGCGCAGCTGCTGGAGCTGGCGATGGACGGCCGTGAGCTCTTCTTGCAGCGCGGCCCGTTCGGCCGCAAAGGCGGCTTGGAAGCCGGCCATAGCGTGGTCGGTAGCGGCTTCAAGACGGCGCGGCTCGCACCCCACGCCGGAGCGGGGGGGCGGGGCGGCCGACGTGGTCGTGGACGCCGCCGCAGGACGTGGTGCGGCGGACAGACGGCGAAACTCCCGAAGGTAGCCGCAGCTACGCGAATTTGCGGCGTGCGACCCGCCACAGTTCACGCACCTGCTGGCCGAACCACGAGGCTTCGTACAGCGGCGAGTGTCGTGAGCCGCCGCGCACTTCAAGCACGCGACGGCGTTCGTGCACTCCCGCGCGGCATGCCCCAGTTGCTGGCAATTGTAGCACTGGAGGCCCATCCGATGCTGCTGCGTTCGCCTGCGCCGTGGCGGACGTGGGCGGCGGCCGGTGAACCCCAACGCGTGGAGGAGAACTTCAAGTGCGGCGGCAAACTGCTGTACAGCCATAGCGTGACGTGCGCGGTGACAGTAGCAATGTGTCGCAGCGAGTCGAGCAGCGAATACTAACTCGGTATGCGCGCCAGCGGCCGTGGTGCGCTTATATGCCCTCGGTTGCGCGTGGTGGGGGGAGGGCGGGCCAGAGTCTATATAGGGGGGCTGGCGCGTGCGCCGGGCGCAGACCGTAGCCGACTCGCTAGCGCCGGGTGAGGAGCCAGCCGCTGCAGCAGACGTTTTGCTTGCCTTGAGCTTTTTTGAGGATTTAGAAGAGATGACTGGCCGCGGCAAGGGAGGAAAGGGGCTCGGCAAGGGTGGCGCCAAGCGGCACCGCAAGGTGTTGCGCGACAACATCCAGGGCATCACGAAGCCCGCGATCCGCCGCCTGGCTCGCAGGGGCGGCGTGAAGCGCATCTCTGGTCTGATCTACGAGGAGACCCGCGGAGTGCTGAAGGTGTTCCTGGAGAACGTGATCCGCGACGCGGTGACGTACACTGAGCACGCCAAGCGCAAGACTGTGACGGCCATGGACGTGGTGTACGCCCTGAAGAGGCAGGGGCGCACCCTGTACGGTTTCGGCGGTTAGGCGCGTCGCAGCCGGTGTGCTGTGCCGCGTTGGCCTTCCCGCGGCCGTGGGAGAGACGAAAACGGCCCTTTTCAGGGCCACCACACTGTTCGGAAATTGAAAAGTGCGAAAGAGTCTGTGTTGTTGCTGCGTGTGTTGCCTGCCTGCCTGCCTGCCTTCTTTCTTTCATTCTTCATTTCGTTTGCGTTTGACTGACGTGACGTGACTGGGAGAAAGGAAAGGAAGCGGGTCTTGTGTGTGTGTGTGTGTGTGTGTGTGTGCGTGCGAGAGAGGGCGTTGTGTGTTTGTTTTGTTTATCGATCGATGGAGACGCCGGGCTGTGTGTTGTTGTTGTGCGAGAGGCGGTGAATGTTTGCGTGGTTTCGGCTGTGTGTTTGCGGCGGCGTTGGAGTTGGCGAGGCAAGGCGTGCCCATAGGCGGCCGGATCAGCTGTTTCGTTTGTATGGGGCGCGCGGGAGTGGAGGGCGGTGTGTCGACACGCTCGTTTAACGCTGTCGTTGTCGTTTGGAAGGCGACTGTGCGTGCGTGGAGGTGCTTGAGGCAAACGAAACAAAAACAAGAGAAATGTGTGTGTGTGTGTGTGTGTGTGTGTGTGTTGGGCCACACGGGCTGTGGACGACAAGATGGCGGCGGCTCTTCTTGTTCTTCTCTCTTTTAGTCCTCTACCGTTGGTGGAGGTTATTGTCGCCTGTGGACATTTGCTCCTCTTTTCTGTGTGTTGTTCTTATCTTTGGTAGTGTGCTTTTTCGGACGTTGCTGTTTGTTGAGAGTGATTATGTGTTCTGTTTGTGCTACTGCTGGAGTAGCGACTCGGGTCTTGCACATCTGTCCCTGTGGTGTTCATATTGCCCAAGGGTCAAGACGTAATAGTCATTTTCTGAATTCCGCGCGGTGGCGTAGAACGCTTCTGCCAGGGCGCGGAATCGTGTTGTGGGTGGTTGTAGGCAGGTCTGCCGCGGGGGACGTGTAAGGCCCGTCGTAGAGCGCTCTGCTTTGGACCCTTCTGTAGGCGATGCGTCGTCGATCTGGCTGCATAGCCCCATACAGGGCGCGCATATTTCCAGTATCGCTACCCCTGTTGCGGGGTCGAGGGAACAGGGGTACAGGATCTGCATCCTGGCGTGAGCGTTTGTGCCAAGTCCCCCCCTATGTGACACTTCGATGTCAGGCGTGACACCGAGGTACCTCGCAGAATATCTCCCCCTGCAATCGTAGCAGTTGGTATGGTCTTGTTGCCGGCGGCGGCTGTGGAAGTGAAGTTAAAGTAAAGTAAAGCAAAGCGCGGCGAGGACGACTGAAATTTTGCTTTGGACGTAGGTTTGTGTGGTGGCCCTGAAAAGGGCCGATTGTTGTGAGCCGAGCCGGGCCGGCAAAGCGCGTTGCGTGCAGGGGAGCACGCAGCGCTGCTGGGCGGCGGGTCCGCGTGCCGATTGCCTGGCCTCTCTGTTTAGGCCTTCTTCTCGGTCTTCTTTGGCAGCAGGACGGCCTGGATGTTGGGCAGGACACCACCCTGTGCGATGGTGACGCCCGACAGGAGCTTGTTGAGCTCCTCGTCGTTGCGGATGGCAAGCTGCAGGTGGCGCGGGATGATGCGCGTCTTCTTGTTGTCGCGGGCCGCGTTTCCGGCCAGCTCGAGCACCTCAGCCGCGAGGTACTCCATGACGGCGGCGAGGTAGACGGGCGCCCCGGCGCCGACGCGCTCGGCGTAGTTTCCCTTGCGCAGGAGGCGGTGGATTCTGCCGACCGGGAACTGGAGCCCGGCCCTGCTTGAGCGGGACTTTGACTTGCCCTTGACCTTGCCTCCCTTTCCGCGTCCGGACATGGCGATGCGCTGTGGTGTAAAAACGAGACGAGACGAACGACGGTGCGAGCCGCAGCGAGTCGAGCAGCGGAGTGGCGGCGCCGCTCGCTCGCTCGCTCGCTAGTAAATCACGGACCTCCTCAGTCCGGAGATGGTGGAGGCTAAGCAGCGGTGCTGCTGTTCCTCCTTAACTCCTCTATCTTCGAAATTGGTCCCCTAGTTTCTTGAATCTTCCCCTGGGAGCACCTCTGACTAGAGAGGCGCTCTATGTGGCCTATCGGCGTCCTAGTAAGTCTACGAATTCAGGATTTCGTAGACAGAATTGGATGATATCCTCCTTGGTCATGTTGTCTCCGAGCTTTCCGATCTCCTGGAATTCCCGGTAAGCTGGGTGCTGTGCTATTTCCGGACGCACTTCCCCGGGCGTCGCGCCCAGTTCTGCGGCTGCAAAGATGTATTCCCAGTCCGCGGGCGTGAAGACAGGGTGGTGGTTGATGATGTTGAGGTCCTTCCTCGATACCAGTCCTCTGAGGGCCTTGTTGCTCCTGACTGGTCCATAGGGCTGGTGAGGAAGGGCCGGTTTCGTCCTGTCTGGTGGCGTGAAAGGATAGGGGTTGTCTAGGTGCGGGTATGACCCGTCACGAAGAGACGCGGCGACCTTCTGCAGCACTGGCTGCACGCTGCTCACCTTGGGGAGCGGCAGCCATTCCGCCTCCGCTGCAGCAAGTGGTGGTGTCTCGGTGTGCGCCTCTTCGTCGTGTGCCCGCGGCTCGACCTCCCCGACGGGAGGGAGAGCAGGCTGCTCCTACTCAATGTCCATGGGAGCCACTTCGACGCCCGTCTCGTCAACTGGCGGCGCAGGTGGCTCCGTCTGGGTGGAGGCATCGACCCCCACTGGCCGACTCGCAGTGGAGCTGGCGTTGGGGGTGGACGTCTTCTTGAGGACCCGCAGCTCCTCACGCAGCTGTTGCAGCTGGCGGTGAACAGCCACGAGTTCCTCCCTCATGGCGGCCCTTTCGGCCGCAAGGGCAGTGTGGAAGACGGCCAGTGCGTCGTCCGTGGTGGCTTCGCGACGGCATGGTCCACCATCCCCGCGGGAGCGGGGGGGTGGGACGTCCGTCTCGACGCCAGGTACCTCTGCAGGGCGTGGGGCGGCCATCTTGCTTCTGTAGCCCCGCACGTAGGCGCAGCTGCGCGAGTTTGCGGCGTGGGCACCGCCGCAATTCACGCACTTGGCAGCCGCGTCGCGGGGCTTGGTACAGTTGCGTGTGTCGTGTGCCTCGGCACACTTTAGACACGCTAGTGTGCCCCTGCACACTTTGGCGATGTGCCCCATCCTTTGGCACTTGAAGCATTGCTGCTCAGTGCGCTGCTTCCGCTTGTGGCGCCGACTGCGTCCGCGGTCCTTCCCGATCGCATCGACCAGGAGTTCCAGCGCGGCCGCAATCTTGCTGCCCTTCCTGCGTCCAGCCATGTTCGTTCGTCTGCGTGTAGAGATGCGTGCGCGCCGGCTTCTTCTGCTGCCTCGTGTGCAACGTGCCTGCGCGCTCCGTCCGCAGTCTCCAACGGCCGCCGAACGACTGCTGCTCTGAGCTTGGCGGCGCCGCCAGGGGTGGGGGTCCTTTATGCTCTCGGGTGCGGCGGCCGGTTGCGCTCGCGGCCCATTGGTCGGCGGCCGCAACGGGGCGAGCTGGTAAAGGTGCGGCGGCGGGGCGCGCTGGGTGCCACTGTGTGGGGAGACGCTGACTAGAGCGGAGCGCTTGCTGCTGGTGTTGCTGCCGTACGTTCTTGTTTGTTTGCGATGCCGCCCAAGACTAGCGGGAAGGCCGCCAAGAAGGCTGGCAAGGCGCAGAAGAACATTTCGAAGGGCGACAAGAAGAAGAAGCGCAAGAGGAAGGAGAGCTATGCCATCTACATCTACAAGGTGCTGAAGCAGGTGCACCCTGACACGGGCATCTCGTCGAAGGCGATGAGCATCATGAACAGCTTCGTGAACGACATTTTCGAGCGCATCGCGGCCGAGGCGTCTCGCCTGGCGCACTACAACAAGCGCTCGACCATCACGTCCCGCGAGATCCAGACCGCTGTGCGGCTGTTGCTGCCTGGCGAGCTGGCCAAGCACGCCGTGAGCGAGGGCACGAAGGCGGTGACCAAGTACACGAGCTCCAAGTAAGGAGGTGGCTCTGGAATGGAAGGAGATCCTCCGTTGCGAGAGCGGCAAAACGGCCCTTTTCAGGGCCACCAAATGGCCTTTGCGGGAAGGGCGGAATTGTTGTTGTTTATGTTTTTGTTTTGTTTTGTTTTGTTGTGTGTGTGAGTGGGTGGACGGCGGCAATAGCTACCGCTTTGGTTGCGACGGGGTGGGGTGGGGTGGCCGATGCGATGAATTTGATTGTTGGGGGCGCGTCGCGTGTTGCGGGGTACGGCCACGGTGTGACGTGGAATGGAGGCACGTGCGCACAACTCGTTGGTGTTGCCTGTCTGCGAGGGGGGGAAGTGCGATCGGTGATGTGCCCTTTGGATGGAGGTGCCGGTTAGTTACGTGACGGATGGAAACGAAACGCGATTGTTGGGAATGTCAGTGTGTAACGACGGCCGTTTGCGGGTCGGTTTGCACGCCATATATGGCGAGGGTGAAATGTGTCTGTAAATGCAGCGTGGAGGCGTGTGAGTGACGTTTAAATGAACGCGCATTGAGACACCAATGTGTATTGCATTGTACGGGCGACACGCACGATGATGTACCTTTCCTCCGACTCTGATTTCGATAGTCGTGTCTGACCGACTGTGTCTGCTTGTGTGCGTACGACGCACGCACACCGACGTCGTCATTGAAGATGCATGCACGCGTGGTCCAGTGCAGTACAGTAGAGTAAGCGCGACGCTAGAAGACGACGGTCGCTTTGGCGAATGTGCGTACACGTGTTTGTGTGTGTGTCGGTGGTGTGGTCCGATCCGTCGCCTCTGGGACACTGTCGATCGGCGCGGTACACCGGCATCACGCAACGGACGTCTTGAACACCGTCATACCGTTGGTACACCGTCGCGCTGAGGACGGTTACCGAAAGGTGGACGAACCTCTGATCGGTCGAATGTCTGGGCAGAACGTGAGGAGGAGAGAATGGTGGAGGAAAGGACGGAGGGAAAAAAAAGAGAGAAAAAACGGAAAAAAACAAGAACGAAACAAAACGGAGAAACGCAGTGTAGAGCAACGGAACGTTCCCGTGTCGGAGGTGTATTGTAGCCGCACTGAAATGCGTGTAACGGCGCGGCGGCAAGTGTCTTGCCGTGGTGAACGTTACCTTTGACGGCTGAATTGTGCGTTGCGTTGCTTTGCTTTCCCGGATGTGTATGTAACGTTCGTTGAGATGGTTCTGAGGAAGAATGTACGACAGTGCCCGTGCCGTCTATGTTCGTGTGCAAAGCCATTGTGTGTGTGTGTGTGTGTGTGTGTGTGTGTGTGTACGGAATGATGTCTGTAGGTGTTAGTGAACATGTTTTACCAGTGGGGGAAATGGATCGTCGATGGTTGCCGTCACGGTCGAGATGAGATAACGCACGCACCCTCCCTCCCTACATGAAGGTGTCAAGAAAGTGTGTTAACCGGGGTTTGTTTGTCGTTCGTTAAAGGGAAGGGACGAGAGAGAGAGAGAGAGAGAGAGAAAAGCGAAGTGGGATGGTGCGTTCATTTTGTGTGTGTGTGTGTGTGTGTGTGTGTGTTGTTTTGAGAATTGCGTCCGGGAATGGCGGTGGGCGTGCCCTGCATGTGGCCCGGAAGGCTGTTCGTTTCGCGGTAGTGTGTGGACAGGGGATGGGCACGCGTAACGCTGCTGGCATGGCATTCGGGAGATGGGAGGGGGCAAACGAAGAGAACAAGACGCACGCGGAGGCTATAAAGACGGGAGGGGCGCGGTGTGGGTGGCTTGCGCTGCGCTCGGCTGGCGCGTGCGGCGTTGTTTTTGTGCAAAAGAAGAGAAAACGAATGGGTTGCCGGGAGGGGGCCGTTGTGGTGTAGCCGCAGACGCGGCTGTCAGTGAACGTGGTGAGACCGACGGATGCGGGAGGGGCGGGGGCGGCGGTGAGAGCGGGCAAAACACTAGAAGAAGGAGAAAAACGCTGCTGCAACCAACATAAAATGAGGCCTTTTGTAACCTGCCAGCAACAAAACAACAACAAAAAGAAAGGTCTATCAACATTGAATGTAAATGGAAATGGACCCAAGTGTAACCTCCCCGCACAAATAGTCGTAAGTAAGTAAGCGAGTGAGTGAATGATGATGAAAATGTGCCGGAATGTTGTTAACGTCCCTAGAAAATGAACGAACGAACGAACGAACGAACGAACGAACGAAGATTGATGAGAAACGCGCGGTAATATGATGAATGGAAATAATGAACCATGAACATCTCAACAGACATAATTGAAAACCCGATAAAGGTTGTAAGGGCAGCGCTGGCTGACCTTTCGGCCCTGTATTCTGAAACGTCCCCCTTTGAACAACAATGTATACAAAACTGTGCTTAAACTGACACACAATATTTTGAGCGCAACGCAATCTGACTATCTATCAAAGATCCCTGCAAAAGAATGGCCCTGAGTAACATTAAAGTACACCTTTCGGAAATCACTTACCTCACAAAAATCTTCATTAGTCGAACTACTGCAGTACAGCGAGCACCACTGCTGCCAGCTAAATAAGAGATTCAAACTACGGAGGGCACTAACTACTGATAGGGATAGTTAGCAAAGTAAAGATGTTTAATAGAGAACAACAAACAATGTATTTACCCTTAATATCATCACCAGTCATAATATATGTAATTTGAAAAGTCCGCCATCTCTCTCCTCACATGCACCATTGCTGGCGGCTCACCCCTAACTGCGCAACGCTACGCGCTGTTCACATCCAGCTATAGCAGTCCATGACAACAATGCAAACTAGCCACAGACTGCACACAGCACAGGCAGTGATTTTCACGCAGAGCGCTACGTGGCGTTACCAATATAAAAAATCTAAACAAACAGCCTGTGTACAAATTAGAAGAAAAAGAGCAAAAGATCGTTACGTCAATAAAAAAAAACAAAAAGACAAAAGAGAAAACAAACTGCATCTGTATGTGCTCTTAACTGTAGATACCTGTACACAGCTTCGTGCAATGAATGCCGGCTCACATTTAATGTTGATTGTTGGAGGAAATGCGTAGGAAATATTCTTTAAATGGAAATGAATGGTTGTACGTTAAAAAAGTTAGTTTGGAAACAAAGTATTATTGGGGCATTTTGTTGTGAAGAAAATAGTTACAATTGACATACATTATTAGATTTGCGCAATGCAGCTTCATTACCTTACCTTTAATAACAATATGCATCGTCCCGAACGGAGACCAGAGTCGCGAGAAGAGCACGCCGCCGCCCGCTCAGTACAATCGTCCACTCGCCAATACTGTCGACTGACTACTACCTCTCCCGACCCGCCACATATAGATGACAACTGTTCCTGCCGACGCGCTACGTGCTACTAGTGTCGTGTGGCGCAGACTAGCGACGATAAGAAACTCTCTGGTCAGAGATTGTGTCGTGCCTCGCCATCGCTGGTAATGAGTACATACGTGTTTCAGCGCGCGTACCGGAACACGCAGTGCGGAGCCCAGAGACTGTGTTGTCGAGGCCGTCGACGCAGTGCATGTCGGTCGGTCGGTCGAGTGCGTGCGGGAGGGCAGAGAGGCAGCGTCGGCACGGAGATGCACGCACGGGGGGCTGCGGCGTGGCGCGTTTGCGGTAGGCGCCTTTGGTGGCAACGGCCGGGACAAGCAGCGGTGTATGGTGTGGTGCGGGCCGGACAGGGGCGGAGGAGGAGGAGGCGGCGCGACGATGGCATTGGGGCGGAAACGGGGACGGCGACGGCGGATGTTGAGAGGCGTCACGCGCGGACCGACACAGACGCACAGATAGATAGGGAGGAAGAAGAGGGGGCGGCTGGTGAGTGCAATTTAGGCGGTAGACACAAGAGGTCGGCACGGCATTTGCGTGATGTGGCGTTGTGACGGGGTGTGCTCGCTTGCCTCGTTTTGTTGATGCGCGCAGGAAGATGTGCAGAGCAGCGGCGGGCGGCTCGGTTCGGTTTGGCCCGGCGGGCCGCGCTGTTGTCGCGGACGTGAGCGCCCCCTGGCGGGTGGCCGGAGGCGGCGCGGCGTGTTGGACGTGTGGCTGGCGGCAGTGCACAATTGCGAGTGGCTGGCGGTGTGGCGGTTGGCGCGTCGGCCGGCCGAGAGAGAGGAGAGGTATGTGTTTGCGGGCGCCTTTGCTGCGCGGCGTCGTGCAGGGAGGGCGGGCGCTTGTCGACTGTGTGACTGTGTGGCGAATTGGCGGCGTTGTGCTCCGGCCGAAGGCGTCGGGAAAGGAGAGTTGGTCGTGATGTCATGTCGCGCCGTGTCATGTTTGCGAAACGGCTGCCGAGAGGTGTGGTGGTAGCGAGCCGGTCGGTGTCAGTGCGATGGGAATGTGCGTTTGGCGGTTTTCGGTGTGCTTTTTGCGGCGTGAGAGTGGGGCGGGCGGGCGGGCGGGCGGGCGGGCTTTTGCTGTTGTTGGTTCCTTGTGTCTTGTGTGTAGCTTGATGGCAACGTGGAAGGACGCCGGTTTCGAGCCGTGCGTGTGGTTGTCGACGTTGACTGGTTGGGGTGTGCCGTTGCACGTGCATGTTTGGGTCGTTGGTGTGGTTTTGGCTGGCTGGCTGGCTGGCTGGCTGGCTGGCTGGCTGTGTGTACGGGAAGGGGGAGGCGGCGGTGGATAGTGCAGTAGTTGTGTCGTTGCCACGGGCGTCGGGTGCGGCTGTGCGTAGTGGCGGAAAGGTGTCGGTTGCGGGAAGCGAGGCCGTCGTTGGCGGTGTCGCGTGCCTTCGTGAATCGAGTGGGGCGGGGAAAGGAGCAGCGTGCCGCTGCGTCGTGGCCGTTAGCCAGAGGCTGTGCTTTGATAGTTTTGTGGACGGTTCGTGCGAGGCGATTTGTTGCCTGCCCTATGTTTGTTTGTTGTTTTTGGAGACGACGACTGGTTGGTGGCGTGCGCGCGAGCGAAGTGGCGGTGTGCGTTTCCCGTGTCGACTGCCGACTGCCGGCTGCCGGCTGCCGGCTGGCGACAGGTGCGCCGTCGGTGGGGTGGGTGGCCGGCACAAGTAGAGGCGGCGGCGGCGTCGTTGCGGTGTGTTTGTGTTGTCGGCTGTGTCGGCGACAGCTGTTTGTGCGGTGCGTGTGAATGGTGGTGCAAACGTGTGTGCTGGCGTTGAGGCTGCGACCGCGGCGTGTTGTTGGTTGATGTTGAACAGCGGCTGTGTGCGGTGGTGGTGTTGCCGCACGTGCATCCGGCCCGGCGCGGAAAGCGCAGTTGCGGCGGCCCTTCGGTGCCAGCCACGTCGCGTGAGCGGCGGGTTGCTCTGGTCGACACGTGGTGCTCTGGTTTGTTGTTTGGTGCCCTTTGGCCGGTGGGTGGTCCGTGTGTCTCGGTATCTGGTCGTGGTCGTGCTGCCCGTTTGTCGGCGTTGTCTGTGGCTTCGCTTTTGTTTTTGCGGCGTGCCGACGACCCGACGCGACCTTTACACCCAAAGTGTGGCGCCCGAAGGTGAACCAACGTAATCCGACCTCGGCGCTTAAGCTCTAAGCCTAAGCTGAGCGAACCGAACCTGTAGCGTTGCGTAGCGTGAGGTGAGGTGCGGTGAGGTCAGCCTCAGCGCCAAGTAAGCCAAGCTGTCCGGCCGTGAGGTGGGTGGGTAGGTAGGTAGGTAGGTAGGTGCGGCTGCTGCGGCCACCTGACGCCCGACGTGTGTTTGAATGCTTAACCTAAGTTTGAGGCTTAACCTAACCCAAGTGGCCTTAACCTAACCTAACCTAACCTAACCTAACCTAACCTCGGACGCCCGACGTGTGTTTGAATGCTTAACCTAAGTTTGACGCTTAACCTAACACCGACCCTTAACCTAACCCAAGTGCCCCTAACCTAACCTTAATGTAACGTAACCTAACCCAACCTCTGACGCCTGACGTGTGTTTTGAATGCTTAACCTAACCCAAGTGCCCTAAACCTAACGCACGTCCACCGAACGTAACCGAGACGTGTGAACCTAATGTCTAACTCGTAACGCGTGATGTTGGCTGTCGTGTGTGCTGACGGCAGATTGGGTTGGTCTGTAGTTGCGGATTTCGGTTTGCCTCGGGCGAGGGGTTGGCTCGTAAGCGGCGAGGGGCGCTCCGGCGGAGCATGTTGCTTTGCAGGCGGCGCCCGTTTTTGCGGCGGGCACAATTGAAATTGTTGGGAAACGAACGAAAGGGCTGTGAATGTTGGCGGGCGAGAGGAGGAGGACGTGGCCCGACGGCTGCGGGCCGATCGGGAAACGGTGGGAGGGCGATGGGGCGGCGGAGGTGCGTTTGCACGGCCGTCATCGCCGCACGCCTCCGCTTGTGTGGCTGTGGCGCCGGCCGCGCTGGCCGGGCTGCCGCGGCGACGGTGTGGGGCTTTTGCCGAAGGTTTGGCCATTGTGGCCGGTCGCCGGCTGGGGCTGTGGGGGCGGCATTTGGGCGTGGGCGGCGATTCTCGGCGGGCCGACCCAGGCTGTAGCGCGCGGTGGCTGCAGTTTGGCCGTGGTTTGCGGCGCTGCCGTGGCGACTGGTTGGCGACTGTGGTGTGGCTGTGTGTAGCCCCATCCTCGGTGGTTTGAAAGGCGCGGGTGGTTGTGGCGCAGGTGTGGGGCTGCTCCGCACAGGCTGTCGGACGTTGGGCGGTAGCAAGCGCGGGAGGCGCGGCGCGGCGGCGCGCAGAGTGGCGGCCGCTCTCTCGGCCGTCCGCGCCCGCCCGCGACACTGGCTGGGCCTGTGGCGCGAGGCGGCTATTCCTCTGCTGTGCGCTCCGCTCGCTGCGTGTCTCCTCTCGCTCTCGCTGCTCGCTGTGTTGTGTGTTAACGCGCGTCGTCGAAATGGCAGATCAGGCGGCTACGAACGAGACTGCTGCGGCACCCGCCGCCACCGGCACTACGAAGAAGGCAAAGTCTGCGTCGTCTGCGAAGAAGCCGCGCGCCAAGCCTGCGCACCCGCGCACCTCTGAGATGGTGACGGCCGCCATCAAGAGTCTGAAGGAGCGCGGCGGATCGTCGCTGCAGGCGATCAAGAAGTACATTGCCGCGCACTACAAGCTGGACGCGGAGAAGCTGGCGCCGTTTATCAAGAAGTACCTCAAGTCGGCCGTGGTGGCGGGCGAGCTGGTGCAGACGAAGGGGAAGGGCGCGTCCGGCTCTTTCAAGCTTGCCGGCGCCGGCGGCGGGGCGGCTGAGGGCGGCAAGGCTCGTGCTGGCGGTGCCAAGAAGAAGCGCGCCGCTCCGGCCAGCAAGGAGAAGAAGGGCGCCCGTGCGGCCGGCGCAAAGAAGGCTGGTGGCGTGAAGGCGGCGACTGGTCGGAAGGCGGGCGCCGCCAAGAAGGCGTCTGCGGCGTCGGCCGCTCCCGCCGGTGCGAAGAAGGCGGCTGCTGCCAAGCCGGCCAAGGCCAAGTCGCCGTCGAAGGCGAAGAAGGCCGCCAAGGTTCCGACGAAGAAGCCGAAGGCGCCGCGCCCGAAGAAGGCGACGACGCCGTCTAAGGCGAAGGCTTCGCCCAAGAAGAAGAAGTAGAGAGGAATGGGAAAGGAAGGGTTGGCGGTTGACTCCGTCGTCCGCACCCCCCGTCCCCGTCGTCTAGTGGCGCGCAACAGACGCGCGGCCCAAAACGGCCCTTCTCAGGGCCATCAAAGCACGTCGGGAAGGTTGTGATTGTCGTGTTTGTGTTGCGGTGTGGTTGTGTCGTCTGGCGTTTCTGTATGCCCGTGTGTGGATACTGTTTGCGTGCCGTGGTGGTTGGATTGCGGGGGGTCGGTGGCGGGTGCGGGCGGCGGTAGCGGTTGATTGTCGCCGTTTTTGGTCGCGGCCGGCCGACGGTTGGTTTTGTTGTCATGTTGTTTGAATACTTTGGTTTGCCTGCCTGCCTGCCGTCTTCTCGGACGTGTCTTGTCTTGTGTGTGTGTGTGTGTGTGTTCTTGGATGGAACGGGGGCGGGGGACGTTGAGATGTGGGGAAAGGGTCGGTGGCGTTGGACGTGCCTGGCTTTTTGTTTGTTTCTCTTTTCGAAACGAAGCGGCGGCCGGCCGTGTGGTTGACGGCGTCGGCCGATGGGTATTGTGCGCCGCGCCGGGGAGGGATGATGTTGATTGTTGCGCGCGCCAGCAAGCTGGCAGAGGAGAGCGGCTGTGGCGGACGGACGGGAAGTGGAAGTGGTGTTTTGTCTTTGGTTCTGTGGTTGTGGGGCGAGAGGCGACCGACAAAGTTTGCTCGCGACGGAGTGATGTTAGTGGCCCTTAAAAGGGCCGTTTTGTTTGTTTGCGTGCGTGGGCGGTGCCCAGCGGCTGGCGCGGTGTTTAGGCGCGCTCGCCGCGGATGCGGCGCGCGAGCTGGATGTCCTTGGGCATGATGGTGACGCGCTTGGCGTGGATTGCGCACAGGTTGGTGTCTTCGAAGAGGCCGACGAGGTAGGCCTCGCTGGCCTCCTGCAGGGCCATGACCGCGGAGCTCTGGAAGCGCAGGTCGGTCTTGAAGTCCTGGGCGATCTCGCGCACTAGGCGCTGGAATGGCAGCTTGCGGATGAGCAGCTCTGTGCTCTTCTGGTAGCGCCTGATTTCTCGCAGGGCGACGGTGCCCGGCCTGTAGCGGTGGGGCTTCTTGACGCCGCCGGTGGCGGGCGCGCTCTTCCTCGCCGCCTTGGTGGCGAGCTGTTTGCGCGGCGCCTTTCCGCCGGTGGACTTGCGGGCCGTTTGCTTTGTGCGGGCCATAGCGGTAGCGGTTAGCGGAGCGGCGTGGAGGCGAGCGAGGTGCTGCGTCGGGTGCTGCCTTGACGACACGGGCGCGCGCCAGCGGCCGTGGTGCGCTTATATGCCCTCGGTTGCGCGTGGTGGGGGGAGGGCGGGCCAGAGTCTATATAGGGGGGCTGGCGCGTGCGCCGGGCGCAGACCGTAGCCGACTCGCTAGCGCCGGGTGAGGAGCCAGCCGCTGCAGCAGACGTTTTGCTTGCCTTGAGCTTTTTTGAGGATTTAGAAGAGATGACTGGCCGCGGCAAGGGAGGAAAGGGGCTCGGCAAGGGTGGCGCCAAGCGGCACCGCAAGGTGTTGCGCGACAACATCCAGGGCATCACGAAGCCCGCGATCCGCCGCCTGGCTCGCAGGGGCGGCGTGAAGCGCATCTCTGGTCTGATCTACGAGGAGACCCGCGGAGTGCTGAAGGTGTTCCTGGAGAACGTGATCCGCGACGCGGTGACGTACACTGAGCACGCCAAGCGCAAGACTGTGACGGCCATGGACGTGGTGTACGCCCTGAAGAGGCAGGGGCGCACCCTGTACGGTTTCGGCGGTTAGGCGCGTCGCAGCCGGTGTGCTGTGCCGCGTTGGCCTTCCCGCGGCCGTGGGAGAGACGAAAACGGCCCTTTTCAGGGCCACCACACTGTTCGGAAATTGAAAAGTGCGAAAGAGTCTGTGTTGTTGCTGCGTGTGTTGCCTGCCTGCCTGCCTGCCTTCTTTCTTTCATTCTTCATTTCGTTTGCGTTTGACTGACGTGACGTGACTGGGAGAAAGGAAAGGAAGCGGGTCTTGTGTGTGTGTGTGTGTGTGTGTGTGTGCGTGCGAGAGAGGGCGTTGTGTGTTTGTTTTGTTTATCGATCGATGGAGACGCCGGGCTGTGTGTTGTTGTTGTGCGAGAGGCGGTGAATGTTTGCGTGGTTTCGGCTGTGTGTTTGCGGCGGCGTTGGAGTTGGCGAGGCAAGGCGTGCCCATAGGCGGCCGGATCAGCTGTTTCGTTTGTATGGGGCGCGCGGGAGTGGAGGGCGGTGTGTCGACACGCTCGTTTAACGCTGTCGTTGTCGTTTGGAAGGCGACTGTGCGTGCGTGGAGGTGCTTGAGGCAAACGAAACAAAAACAAGAGAAATGTGTGTGTGTGTGTGTGTGTGTGTGTGTGTGTGTGTGTTGGGCCACACGGGCTGTGGACGACAAGATGGCGGCGGCTCTTCTTGTTGTTCTCTCTTTTAGTCCTCTACCGTTGGTGGAGGTTATTGTCGCCTGTGGACATTTGCTCCTCTTTTCTGTGTGTTGTTCTTATCTTTGGTAGTGTGCTTTTTCGGACGTTGCTGTTTGTTGAGAGTGATTATGTGTTCTGTTTGTGCTACTGCTGGAGTAGCGACTCGGGTCTTGCACATCTGTCCCTGTGGTGTTCATATTGCCCAAGGGTCAAGACGTAATAGTCATTTTCTGAATTCCGCGCGGTGGCGTAGAACGCTTCTGCCAGGGCGCGGAATCGTGTTGTGGGTGGTTGTAGGCAGGTCTGCCGCGGGGGACGTGTAAGGCCCGTCGTAGAGCGCTCTGCTTTGGACCCTTCTGTAGGCGATGCGTCGTCGATCTGGCTGCATAGCCCCATACAGGGCGCGCATATTTCCAGTATCGCTACCCCTGTTGCGGGGTCGAGGGAACAGGGGTACAGGATCTGCATCCTGGCGTGAGCGTTTGTGCCAAGTCCCCCCCTATGTGACACTTCGATGTCAGGCGTGACACCGAGGTACCTCGCAGAATATCTCCCCCTGCAATCGTAGCAGTTGGTATGGTCTTGTTGCCGGCGGCGGCTGTGGAAGTGAAGTTAAAGTAAAGTAAAGCAAAGCGCGGCGAGGACGACTGAAATTTTGCTTTGGACGTAGGTTTGTGTGGTGGCCCTGAAAAGGGCCGATTGTTGTGAGCCGAGCCGGGCCGGCAAAGCGCGTTGCGTGCAGGGGAGCACGCAGCGCTGCTGGGCGGCGGGTCCGCGTGCCGATTGCCTGGCCTCTCTGTTTAGGCCTTCTTCTCGGTCTTCTTTGGCAGCAGGACGGCCTGGATGTTGGGCAGGACACCACCCTGTGCGATGGTGACGCCCGACAGGAGCTTGTTGAGCTCCTCGTCGTTGCGGATGGCAAGCTGCAGGTGGCGCGGGATGATGCGCGTCTTCTTGTTGTCGCGGGCCGCGTTTCCGGCCAGCTCGAGCACCTCAGCCGCGAGGTACTCCATGACGGCGGCGAGGTAGACGGGCGCCCCGGCGCCGACGCGCTCGGCGTAGTTTCCCTTGCGCAGGAGGCGGTGGATTCTGCCGACCGGGAACTGGAGCCCGGCCCTGCTTGAGCGGGACTTTGACTTGCCCTTGACCTTGCCTCCCTTTCCGCGTCCGGACATGGCGATGCGCTGTGGTGTAAAAACGAGACGAGACGAACGACGGTGCGAGCCGCAGCGAGTCGAGCAGCGGAGTGGCGGCGCCGCCTCCTCTGCTCTCCTCTGCTCTCTTTTATTCCTCTACCTTTAGAGGGCGTGCTGGTGGAGGTTGTTGTCACCTTCGGACATTTCCTCCTCTTTTCTTTTGTGTTGTTTTTGTTACTTTGCTTTTGTTGGTTGCTGTTCGTTGAGAGTTTTCTTTAGTTGTTCTTTTTCTGCTACTGCAGGAGTAGCGACTTGGGTCTGTTATATCTCTCCCTGCGGGGTTCGTATTGCCCAAGGGTGTTGATTAGGTCGTTATCTGAGTTCCGCGCCTTGGCGTAAAACACTTCTGCCAGGGCGCGGAATCGTGTGGTGATTGGCTCTATGTCTGCGGCTTCATGCAGGTCTGCCGCGGGGAAGCGCCTGGGGACGTGTAAGGCTCGTCTTAACGCTCTATTTTGGGTCTTTTGTAAGCGATCTATCGTCGATCTGGCTGCGTAGCCCCATACAGGGCACGCATATTCCAGTATCGGTCGAATTAGACTTCGATAGATCGCTACTCCTGTTGCGGGGTCGAGGGAACTGCTGCTGTTCAAGACAGGGTACAGAATCTGCATCCTGGCGTGAGCCTTTCTGCGAAGCTCCTCTATGTGGCACTTCCATGTCAGGCGTCTGTCAAGTGTGACACCGAGGTACCTCGCAGAATTTCTCCATGGCAGATTCTGCCCCTGCAATCGCAGCAGCTGGTATGGTCTTCTTGGGGGTCGGCGTTTCCCATAGCGTCTGGTGAGCAGCATGGCTTGTGTTTTCTCAGAGTTTATTGAGATTCGCCACTGCTTAGCCCAGTTTTCCGTCCTGTTTAGGGCGGTTTGCAGGCGCCTTGTAACCAGGTTCCTGTTTGTCGAGCAGGAAAAGAATGCAGCGTCGTCTGCGTATTGTGCAGTGTGTACATGCTGAGTCGTAGGGATGTCAGCAGTGTAGACACTGTAGAGGACGGGTCCCAGGACTGAGCCCTGGGGCACGCCTGCACTGATTCTTCTCCTGGTCGACAGGGATCCATCGATCTTGACTGAGAAAGTCCTACCGGAGAGATAGTTTTTAACGATTTTGACTATCTTTCCGGGGAAGCCTAGGGTGTACATCTTGTGTAGTATCCCGGTGTGCCAGACTGAGTCAAAGGCTTTTGCTACGTCTAATAAGACAAGCCCGCAGTAGCCCTTTCGGTTGAAGCTGTCCGTGGCTGCTTCAACCACCCTCATGATTTGCTGTGGGGCGGAGTGTCTTTGCCTAAATCCGAACTGGAATTTCGGCAGGATCTGCTCTCTTGTGATATAGTCCTGTATGGGGGTTAGTAGGAGGCGCTCGTAAAGTTTACTGAGGGTAGGCAGTAGACTAATTGGTCTGTAATGTTGCGGGAACACCGGGTCTTTTCCTGGTTTCGCGATCGCAATGACTTCTGCATGCTTCCACTGCGCCGGGAATTTTTGTGATCGCGTCAGTTCATTAACAATATCGGTCAGGTGGGTGATTGCCAGGGGCGGGAGGAGTTTCAGCAATTCATTTGTGACCTGGTCGTGACCCGGGGTTTTCCTGGTGGGCAGGGACTTGATGCAGCGCGCCACATCTTCAGTACTGAAGAGTGGCGTGTAGTCATCTTCGTCGTCTGCTTCCAGGAACACGGCCAGTTCTCTGCGGACTGTTGCGACGTGTTCTCTGTCCTGTACTTCTGCTGGTCTGAACTGTTTTTCGAACACGTCGGCTAGTGCGTTAGCTTTGTCAATGGGGCTGAACTGCAGTCCGCGTTCGCCATGGAGTGGTGGCATTCTTGCGCGTCTTTTTGTGTACTGTTTGGTGGCTTGCCATAAACTATTGTCGTCTAGTTTGAGAGCTGAGAGCCTTGCCGACCATTGTTGGTTGCGGTACTCATTGAGATCGGCTTTCAGCTCTCTCTGTAGCCTATTGAGTAGCCTCCGTGTATCCCTATTTCTGGTGAGCTTCCACTCTTTGGCGATCCTGTTTTTGTGCCGTATTTGCGCAAGCAAGTGCGGGGGGAGTTGCCTGGAGCGGGGGGGCCCCGCAGGAGGCGGTGTGGCTCCCTCAGCAGCTTGTAGGATCGCTCTTGTGAGGTCGTCTAGTGCCTGTTCTGCTGTCTCTGCAGTTGGAGGCGGGGTCTGGGCAAGTTCAGCTGCTACTGCATTGCTGAATTGCTCCTTATTGATGCGCTTGTATGTCGCATGCCGTTGTGGGATAGAGAGCCATTCTCCCATGTCGACCTCGAAAATCACGGGATTGTGGTCCGACGACATTCTGTTTACCGATGTCGCGGATACAAAGCCCACCAGATTCTTTGTGATGGCTATGTCGAGGACGTCCGGTCTTCCTCCGTTCTTTGGGAAGTGTGTCGGTTCCTCTGGGCCCCATATTTGTAACTGGTGTGTGCGCGCGAGTCGTTGCAGTTGTTGACCAGCTTGATTTCGGCGTCTCGAGTTCCAGTCCGCGTGCTTGGCATTTAGGTCCCCTGCTATTAGTAGTTTGCCTCTAATGCGACTTAGTGCAGCTATGTCGTCCTCTTCTAGTCTTTGGGAAGGGGGGCGATACACTGCAACGACTGTTAGGGGGCCAGTTACTGTAGCCACTTCGATTGCCGCTGTTTCTATTTCTGCTGTATTGGGGGGGTATATTTGATGGTGTCTGATACCTTTTTTGACATATACCGCTACCCCGCCTCCGTGAGTGGGTCGGTCGTTTCTGTAACAAATGTAGTTTGGTACAGAAACTCTTAGTCCTGGTTTGAGGAATGTTTCTCCCACTAGGCATATGTCAACTTTTTCTTCCTGTATGAATTCTCTAAACTCCGTGGGTTGGCGAGTAAGGTTGTCTGCGTTAAACGCGCATATTTTGAGACCTTGTATATTAGGTCTCCTATCCATGGTGGGGGACAATTTTTCCTGTGGCTGTCGCTGCTACAGGCGACTGCTGTGCTGCCGATCTGAGGTCGGCGGGGAGCTGCGTCAATGTTGCTAGAATGCCCACTAGCTGGGTCATCTGTGCCTGTAGCAGTCGGATGGACGACGCGAGTTGCTGGATTGCAGCAGACTCGACTGCTTCTCGCGGACTGGTTTGTGGATGGCGTGGTGGACTGACTTCCCTAGGACTTCCGTCAGCTTGAGGAACCTGATTACTGGTGTGTGGTGGTGGTGGTAGGTGGTTCGGCGGGTCGGGTGGGTCACCGGTAAGTGCACGGGAATATTTGGTAGATGCGAAGACCTGTGTTCTTACTGTGTCCTGGTGTCTTCTCTGGGGTGGTGGGGGGGGTGGCTTGGGTGCTGGCATGCTCCTATTGTGATTCGGGGTTTTATTGATAGCTTTGCCCCTCTGCCTGTCCCTTGCAGCTCTGTACTCAGGACATCCTAAGTAGCTGGCTGGGTGCGCTCCCCTGCAATTGGCGCACTTTTCTTTTCCCTCCCCCCTTGGCAGTTTGCACTGCTCGTAAGTGTGGTGTTCAGTGCATCTGACGCACACCACTGGCATCGTGCAGTCTCGCGCGATGTGTCCTAGGGCCTGGCAGTTATAGCAGCGGCCTGGTCCCGATCTCTTTTTGAGCTTCTCGGGAGTGACCGTTAGCGCCAGTATCCTTTTGACCTCCCAGATCTTTCGGTTTTGGGCAGAGTCTGGGAGGGTGACCGTATGAAGGGGCCAGGGTCGGTTCGGTCGCGTCAACACCACCGAACTAACCTCGAAACCTTCCTCCTGAAGGAACTGTTTGATGTCCGCAGTGTCGGTGGTATGTGGTACACCGCGGAACACCAGTCTAATCGGCCTTCTCGCTGCTAGTGGGAAGGTGTAGAAATGAAGTTTCCGCTCCTCTAGCACCTTCCTCACTGCCTTGTAGTCGTCTACGTTTCTAAGGGTGATCTTAACTTTGTCACCGCCAGTTGTTTTGGCGGTGAATCTGCCTTGCCCTACCGTGTTCGTGATGACATCGTACAGTGCTTTATAGTCATTGTCGAATTGCACGACTATGGGCGGGATTCTGAGGGATTTGTGTTGTTCGTTTCCCTCAGTGTCATCTGCTTCTGGCGGCGCATTTTGCGCAGATTCTCCCACCGCGTCGAATCTGTTGGCGGTGTGTATTGGGGCTGGCGTGTCTAAGA
Source organism: Schistocerca cancellata (assembly GCF_023864275.1). Lineage (NCBI taxonomy): Eukaryota > Metazoa > Arthropoda > Insecta > Orthoptera > Acrididae > Schistocerca > Schistocerca cancellata. The sequence goes on along the minus strand of NC_064634.1, from coordinate 455,092,324 downwards.
CGGGGGATCGTCTGGCGGTTTTACGTGCCAGCTGGAATCCCTCGTCGTCAATTTCCTGCGTGGCGATCTCTGCGCTGCTTCCGCATCGCTCGCTCCCCTCAGCGCACACCCCAGCAGCGCTCCGAGGTTCCTCCGCTCCGGCATTCCCCCGCGGTGGCGAGCCCGCGCCGGCGGTATCGGTTTCCTTCCGCCGCCCGCGCGCACTCGCCTCCGCGCCTTCGTGCTTTTGCGCATTCACCTCGGGGCGCAGCCGCCCGGCCGCCTCGGGGGGCGCGCTAGCCGTCACAGCGCAGGCGCTTTGTTCCGCTGCTACCTGGCCCTGCTGGCCGCCGCTGCACGTGGCCCGGTCGGCCTTTGTGTTGGCAGGCGCGGTCGGCTCAGGCGCGGCCGACCCGGCCGCGTCCGCCACTTCCGGCCGCCGCGCAGCGACGGTTTTACGCGAGGTGGTCTTTCGCTTCTTTACCGGGGCGGCGCCGCCAGGGGTGGGGGTCCTTTATGCTCTCGGGTGCGGCGGCCGGTTGCGCTCGCGGCCCATTGGTCGGCGGCCGCAACGGGGCGAGCTGGTAAAGGTGCGGCGGCGGGGCGCGCTGGGTGCCACTGTGTGGGGAGACGCTGACTAGAGCGGAGCGCTTGCTGCTGGTGTTGCTGCCGTACGTTCTTGTTTGTTTGCGATGCCGCCCAAGACTAGCGGGAAGGCCGCCAAGAAGGCTGGCAAGGCGCAGAAGAACATTTCGAAGGGCGACAAGAAGAAGAAGCGCAAGAGGAAGGAGAGCTATGCCATCTACATCTACAAGGTGCTGAAGCAGGTGCACCCTGACACGGGCATCTCGTCGAAGGCGATGAGCATCATGAACAGCTTCGTGAACGACATTTTCGAGCGCATCGCGGCCGAGGCGTCTCGCCTGGCGCACTACAACAAGCGCTCGACCATCACGTCCCGCGAGATCCAGACCGCTGTGCGGCTGTTGCTGCCTGGCGAGCTGGCCAAGCACGCCGTGAGCGAGGGCACGAAGGCGGTGACCAAGTACACGAGCTCCAAGTAAGGAGGTGGCTCTGGAATGGAAGGAGATCCTCCGTTGCGAGAGCGGCAAAACGGCCCTTTTCAGGGCCACCAAATGGCCTTTGCGGGAAGGGCGGAATTGTTGTTGTTTATGTTTTTGTTTTGTTTTGTTTTGTTTTGTTGTGTGTGTGAGTGGGTGGACGGCGGCAATAGCTACCGCTTTGGTTGCGACGGGGTGGGGTGGGGTGGCCGATGCGATGAATTTGATTGTTGGGGGCGCGTCGCGTGTTGCGGGGTACGGCCACGGTGTGACGTGGAATGGAGGCACGTGCGCACAACTCGTTGGTGTTGCCTGTCTGCGAGGGGGGGAAGTGCGATCGGTGATGTGCCCTTTGGATGGAGGTGCCGGTTAGTTACGTGACGGATGGAAACGAAACGCGATTGTTGGGAATGTCAGTGTGTAACGACGGCCGTTTGCGGGTCGGTTTGCACGCCATATATGGCGAGGGTGAAATGTGTCTGTAAATGCAGCGTGGAGGCGTGTGAGTGACGTTTAAATGAACGCGCATTGAGACACCAATGTGTATTGCATTGTACGGGCGACACGCACGATGATGTACCTTTCCTCCGACTCTGATTTCGATAGTCGTGTCTGACCGACTGTGTCTGCTTGTGTGCGTACGACGCACGCACACCGACGTCGTCATTGAAGATGCATGCACGCGTGGTCCAGTGCAGTACAGTAGAGTAAGCGCGACGCTAGAAGACGACGGTCGCTTTGGCGAATGTGCGTACACGTGTTTGTGTGTGTGTCGGTGGTGTGGTCCGATCCGTCGCCTCTGGGACACTGTCGATCGGCGCGGTACACCGGCATCACGCAACGGACGTCTTGAACACCGTCATACCGTTGGTACACCGTCGCGCTGAGGACGGTTACCGAAAGGTGGACGAACCTCTGATCGGTCGAATGTCTGGGCAGAACGTGAGGAGGAGAGAATGGTGGAGGAAAGGACGGAGGGAAAAAAAAGAGAGAAAAAACGGAAAAAAACAAGAACGAAACAAAACGGAGAAACGCAGTGTAGAGCAACGGAACGTTCCCGTGTCGGAGGTGTATTGTAGCCGCACTGAAATGCGTGTAACGGCGCGGCGGCAAGTGTCTTGCCGTGGTGAACGTTACCTTTGACGGCTGAATTGTGCGTTGCGTTGCTTTGCTTTCCCGGATGTGTATGTAACGTTCGTTGAGATGGTTCTGAGGAAGAATGTACGACAGTGCCCGTGCCGTCTATGTTCGTGTGCAAAGCCATTGTGTGTGTGTGTGTGTGTGTGTGTGTGTGTGTGTACGGAATGATGTCTGTAGGTGTTAGTGAACATGTTTTACCAGTGGGGGAAATGGATCGTCGATGGTTGCCGTCACGGTCGAGATGAGATAACGCACGCACCCTCCCTCCCTACATGAAGGTGTCAAGAAAGTGTGTTAACCGGGGTTTGTTTGTCGTTCGTTAAAGGGAAGGGACGAGAGAGAGAGAGAGAGAGAGAAAAGCGAAGTGGGATGGTGCGTTCATTTTGTGTGTGTGTGTGTGTGTGTGTGTGTGTTGTTTTGAGAATTGCGTCCGGGAATGGCGGTGGGCGTGCCCTGCATGTGGCCCGGAAGGCTGTTCGTTTCGCGGTAGTGTGTGGACAGGGGATGGGCACGCGTAACGCTGCTGGCATGGCATTCGGGAGATGGGAGGGGGCAAACGAAGAGAACAAGACGCACGCGGAGGCTATAAAGACGGGAGGGGCGCGGTGTGGGTGGCTTGCGCTGCGCTCGGCTGGCGCGTGCGGCGTTGTTTTTGTGCAAAAGAAGAGAAAACGAATGGGTTGCCGGGAGGGGGCCGTTGTGGTGTAGCCGCAGACGCGGCTGTCAGTGAACGTGGTGAGACCGACGGATGCGGGAGGGGCGGGGGCGGCGGTGAGAGCGGGCAAAACACTAGAAGAAGGAGAAAAACGCTGCTGCAACCAACATAAAATGAGGCCTTTTGTAACCTGCCAGCAACAAAACAACAACAAAAAGAAAGGTCTATCAACATTGAATGTAAATGGAAATGGACCCAAGTGTAACCTCCCCGCACAAATAGTCGTAAGTAAGTAAGCGAGTGAGTGAATGATGATGAAAATGTGCCGGAATGTTGTTAACGTCCCTAGAAAATGAACGAACGAACGAACGAACGAACGAACGAAGATTGATGAGAAACGCGCGGTAATATGATGAATGGAAATAATGAACCATGAACATCTCAACAGACATAATTGAAAACCCGATAAAGGTTGTAAGGGCAGCGCTGGCTGACCTTTCGGCCCTGTATTCTGAAACGTCCCCCTTTGAACAACAATGTATACAAAACTGTGCTTAAACTGACACACAATATTTTGAGCGCAACGCAATCTGACTATCTATCAAAGATCCCTGCAAAAGAATGGCCCTGAGTAACATTAAAGTACACCTTTCGGAAATCACTTACCTCACAAAAATCTTCATTAGTCGAACTACTGCAGTACAGCGAGCACCACTGCTGCCAGCTAAATAAGAGATTCAAACTACGGAGGGCACTAACTACTGATAGGGATAGTTAGCAAAGTAAAGATGTTTAATAGAGAACAACAAACAATGTATTTACCCTTAATATCATCACCAGTCATAATATATGTAATTTGAAAAGTCCGCCATCTCTCTCCTCACATGCACCATTGCTGGCGGCTCACCCCTAACTGCGCAACGCTACGCGCTGTTCACATCCAGCTATAGCAGTCCATGACAACAATGCAAACTAGCCACAGACTGCACACAGCACAGGCAGTGATTTTCACGCAGAGCGCTACGTGGCGTTACCAATATAAAAAATCTAAACAAACAGCCTGTGTACAAATTAGAAGAAAAAGAGCAAAAGATCGTTACGTCAATAAAAAAAAACAAAAAGACAAAAGAGAAAACAAACTGCATCTGTATGTGCTCTTAACTGTAGATACCTGTACACAGCTTCGTGCAATGAATGCCGGCTCACATTTAATGTTGATTGTTGGAGGAAATGCGTAGGAAATATTCTTTAAATGGAAATGAATGGTTGTACGTTAAAAAAGTTAGTTTGGAAACAAAGTATTATTGGGGCATTTTGTTGTGAAGAAAATAGTTACAATTGACATACATTATTAGATTTGCGCAATGCAGCTTCATTACCTTACCTTTAATAACAATATGCATCGTCCCGAACGGAGACCAGAGTCGCGAGAAGAGCACGCCGCCGCCCGCTCAGTACAATCGTCCACTCGCCAATACTGTCGACTGACTACTACCTCTCCCGACCCGCCACATATAGATGACAACTGTTCCTGCCGACGCGCTACGTGCTACTAGTGTCGTGTGGCGCAGACTAGCGACGATAAGAAACTCTCTGGTCAGAGATTGTGTCGTGCCTCGCCATCGCTGGTAATGAGTACATACGTGTTTCAGCGCGCGTACCGGAACACGCAGTGCGGAGCCCAGAGACTGTGTTGTCGAGGCCGTCGACGCAGTGCATGTCGGTCGGTCGGTCGAGTGCGTGCGGGAGGGCAGAGAGGCAGCGTCGGCACGGAGATGCACGCACGGGGGGCTGCGGCGTGGCGCGTTTGCGGTAGGCGCCTTTGGTGGCAACGGCCGGGACAAGCAGCGGTGTATGGTGTGGTGCGGGCCGGACAGGGGCGGAGGAGGAGGAGGCGGCGCGACGATGGCATTGGGGCGGAAACGGGGACGGCGACGGCGGATGTTGAGAGGCGTCACGCGCGGACCGACACAGACGCACAGATAGATAGGGAGGAAGAAGAGGGGGCGGCTGGTGAGTGCAATTTAGGCGGTAGACACAAGAGGTCGGCACGGCATTTGCGTGATGTGGCGTTGTGACGGGGTGTGCTCGCTTGCCTCGTTTTGTTGATGCGCGCAGGAAGATGTGCAGAGCAGCGGCGGGCGGCTCGGTTCGGTTTGGCCCGGCGGGCCGCGCTGTTGTCGCGGACGTGAGCGCCCCCTGGCGGGTGGCCGGAGGCGGCGCGGCGTGTTGGACGTGTGGCTGGCGGCAGTGCACAATTGCGAGTGGCTGGCGGTGTGGCGGTTGGCGCGTCGGCCGGCCGAGAGAGAGGAGAGGTATGTGTTTGCGGGCGCCTTTGCTGCGCGGCGTCGTGCAGGGAGGGCGGGCGCTTGTCGACTGTGTGACTGTGTGGCGAATTGGCGGCGTTGTGCTCCGGCCGAAGGCGTCGGGAAAGGAGAGTTGGTCGTGATGTCATGTCGCGCCGTGTCATGTTTGCGAAACGGCTGCCGAGAGGTGTGGTGGTAGCGAGCCGGTCGGTGTCAGTGCGATGGGAATGTGCGTTTGGCGGTTTTCGGTGTGCTTTTTGCGGCGTGAGAGTGGGGCGGGCGGGCGGGCGGGCGGGCGGGCTTTTGCTGTTGTTGGTTCCTTGTGTCTTGTGTGTAGCTTGATGGCAACGTGGAAGGACGCCGGTTTCGAGCCGTGCGTGTGGTTGTCGACGTTGACTGGTTGGGGTGTGCCGTTGCACGTGCATGTTTGGGTCGTTGGTGTGGTTTTGGCTGGCTGGCTGGCTGGCTGGCTGGCTGGCTGGCTGTGTGTACGGGAAGGGGGAGGCGGCGGTGGATAGTGCAGTAGTTGTGTCGTTGCCACGGGCGTCGGGTGCGGCTGTGCGTAGTGGCGGAAAGGTGTCGGTTGCGGGAAGCGAGGCCGTCGTTGGCGGTGTCGCGTGCCTTCGTGAATCGAGTGGGGCGGGGAAAGGAGCAGCGTGCCGCTGCGTCGTGGCCGTTAGCCAGAGGCTGTGCTTTGATAGTTTTGTGGACGGTTCGTGCGAGGCGATTTGTTGCCTGCCCTATGTTTGTTTGTTGTTTTTGGAGACGACGACTGGTTGGTGGCGTGCGCGCGAGCGAAGTGGCGGTGTGCGTTTCCCGTGTCGACTGCCGACTGCCGGCTGCCGGCTGCCGGCTGGCGACAGGTGCGCCGTCGGTGGGGTGGGTGGCCGGCACAAGTAGAGGCGGCGGCGGCGTCGTTGCGGTGTGTTTGTGTTGTCGGCTGTGTCGGCGACAGCTGTTTGTGCGGTGCGTGTGAATGGTGGTGCAAACGTGTGTGCTGGCGTTGAGGCTGCGACCGCGGCGTGTTGTTGGTTGATGTTGAACAGCGGCTGTGTGCGGTGGTGGTGTTGCCGCACGTGCATCCGGCCCGGCGCGGAAAGCGCAGTTGCGGCGGCCCTTCGGTGCCAGCCACGTCGCGTGAGCGGCGGGTTGCTCTGGTCGACACGTGGTGCTCTGGTTTGTTGTTTGGTGCCCTTTGGCCGGTGGGTGGTCCGTGTGTCTCGGTATCTGGTCGTGGTCGTGCTGCCCGTTTGTCGGCGTTGTCTGTGGCTTCGCTTTTGTTTTTGCGGCGTGCCGACGACCCGACGCGACCTTTACACCCAAAGTGTGGCGCCCGAAGGTGAACCAACGTAATCCGACCTCGGCGCTTAAGCTCTAAGCCTAAGCTGAGCGAACCGAACCTGTAGCGTTGCGTAGCGTGAGGTGAGGTGCGGTGAGGTCAGCCTCAGCGCCAAGTAAGCCAAGCTGTCCGGCCGTGAGGTGGGTGGGTAGGTAGGTAGGTAGGTAGGTGCGGCTGCTGCGGCCACCTGACGCCCGACGTGTGTTTGAATGCTTAACCTAAGTTTGAGGCTTAACCTAACCCAAGTGGCCTTAACCTAACCTAACCTAACCTAACCTAACCTAACCTAACCTAACCTCGGACGCCCGACGTGTGTTTGAATGCTTAACCTAAGTTTGACGCTTAACCTAACACCGACCCTTAACCTAACCCAAGTGCCCCTAACCTAACCTTAATGTAACGTAACCTAACCCAACCTCTGACGCCTGACGTGTGTTTTGAATGCTTAACCTAACCCAAGTGCCCTAAACCTAACGCACGTCCACCGAACGTAACCGAGACGTGTGAACCTAATGTCTAACTCGTAACGCGTGATGTTGGCTGTCGTGTGTGCTGACGGCAGATTGGGTTGGTCTGTAGTTGCGGATTTCGGTTTGCCTCGGGCGAGGGGTTGGCTCGTAAGCGGCGAGGGGCGCTCCGGCGGAGCATGTTGCTTTGCAGGCGGCGCCCGTTTTTGCGGCGGGCACAATTGAAATTGTTGGGAAACGAACGAAAGGGCTGTGAATGTTGGCGGGCGAGAGGAGGAGGACGTGGCCCGACGGCTGCGGGCCGATCGGGAAACGGTGGGAGGGCGATGGGGCGGCGGAGGTGCGTTTGCACGGCCGTCATCGCCGCACGCCTCCGCTTGTGTGGCTGTGGCGCCGGCCGCGCTGGCCGGGCTGCCGCGGCGACGGTGTGGGGCTTTTGCCGAAGGTTTGGCCATTGTGGCCGGTCGCCGGCTGGGGCTGTGGGGGCGGCATTTGGGCGTGGGCGGCGATTCTCGGCGGGCCGACCCAGGCTGTAGCGCGCGGTGGCTGCAGTTTGGCCGTGGTTTGCGGCGCTGCCGTGGCGACTGGTTGGCGACTGTGGTGTGGCTGTGTGTAGCCCCATCCTCGGTGGTTTGAAAGGCGCGGGTGGTTGTGGCGCAGGTGTGGGGCTGCTCCGCACAGGCTGTCGGACGTTGGGCGGTGGGAGGCGCGGCGCGGCGGCGCGCAGAGTGGCGGCCGCTCTCTCGGCCGTCCGCGCCCGCCCGCGACACTGGCTGGGCCTGTGGCGCGAGGCGGCTATTCCTCTGCTGTGCGCTCCGCTCGCTGCGTGTCTCCTCTCGCTCTCGCTGCTCGCTGTGTTGTGTGTTAACGCGCGTCGTCGAAATGGCAGATCAGGCGGCTACGAACGAGACTGCTGCGGCACCCGCCGCCACCGGCACTACGAAGAAGGCAAAGTCTGCGTCGTCTGCGAAGAAGCCGCGCGCCAAGCCTGCGCACCCGCGCACCTCTGAGATGGTGACGGCCGCCATCAAGAGTCTGAAGGAGCGCGGCGGATCGTCGCTGCAGGCGATCAAGAAGTACATTGCCGCGCACTACAAGCTGGACGCGGAGAAGCTGGCGCCGTTTATCAAGAAGTACCTCAAGTCGGCCGTGGTGGCGGGCGAGCTGGTGCAGACGAAGGGGAAGGGCGCGTCCGGCTCTTTCAAGCTTGCCGGCGCCGGCGGCGGGGCGGCTGAGGGCGGCAAGGCTCGTGCTGGCGGTGCCAAGAAGAAGCGCGCCGCTCCGGCCAGCAAGGAGAAGAAGGGCGCCCGTGCGGCCGGCGCAAAGAAGGCTGGTGGCGTGAAGGCGGCGACTGGTCGGAAGGCGGGCGCCGCCAAGAAGGCGTCTGCGGCGTCGGCCGCTCCCGCCGGTGCGAAGAAGGCGGCTGCTGCCAAGCCGGCCAAGGCCAAGTCGCCGTCGAAGGCGAAGAAGGCCGCCAAGGTTCCGACGAAGAAGCCGAAGGCGCCGCGCCCGAAGAAGGCGACGACGCCGTCTAAGGCGAAGGCTTCGCCCAAGAAGAAGAAGTAGAGAGGAATGGGAAAGGAAGGGTTGGCGGTTGACTCCGTCGTCCGCACCCCCCGTCCCCGTCGTCTAGTGGCGCGCAACAGACGCGCGGCCCAAAACGGCCCTTCTCAGGGCCATCAAAGCACGTCGGGAAGGTTGTGATTGTCGTGTTTGTGTTGCGGTGTGGTTGTGTCGTCTGGCGTTTCTGTATGCCCGTGTGTGGATACTGTTTGCGTGCCGTGGTGGTTGGATTGCGGGGGGTCGGTGGCGGGTGCGGGCGGCGGTAGCGGTTGATTGTCGCCGTTTTTGGTCGCGGCCGGCCGACGGTTGGTTTTGTTGTCATGTTGTTTGAATACTTTGGTTTGCCTGCCTGCCTGCCGTCTTCTCGGACGTGTCTTGTCTTGTGTGTGTGTGTGTGTGTGTTCTTGGATGGAACGGGGGCGGGGGACGTTGAGATGTGGGGAAAGGGTCGGTGGCGTTGGACGTGCCTGGCTTTTTGTTTGTTTCTCTTTTCGAAACGAAGCGGCGGCCGGCCGTGTGGTTGACGGCGTCGGCCGATGGGTATTGTGCGCCGCGCCGGGGAGGGATGATGTTGATTGTTGCGCGCGCCAGCAAGCTGGCAGAGGAGAGCGGCTGTGGCGGACGGACGGGAAGTGGAAGTGGTGTTTTGTCTTTGGTTCTGTGGTTGTGGGGCGAGAGGCGACCGACAAAGTTTGCTCGCGACGGAGTGATGTTAGTGGCCCTTAAAAGGGCCGTTTTGTTTGTTTGCGTGCGTGGGCGGTGCCCAGCGGCTGGCGCGGTGTTTAGGCGCGCTCGCCGCGGATGCGGCGCGCGAGCTGGATGTCCTTGGGCATGATGGTGACGCGCTTGGCGTGGATTGCGCACAGGTTGGTGTCTTCGAAGAGGCCGACGAGGTAGGCCTCGCTGGCCTCCTGCAGGGCCATGACCGCGGAGCTCTGGAAGCGCAGGTCGGTCTTGAAGTCCTGGGCGATCTCGCGCACTAGGCGCTGGAATGGCAGCTTGCGGATGAGCAGCTCTGTGCTCTTCTGGTAGCGCCTGATTTCTCGCAGGGCGACGGTGCCCGGCCTGTAGCGGTGGGGCTTCTTGACGCCGCCGGTGGCGGGCGCGCTCTTCCTCGCCGCCTTGGTGGCGAGCTGTTTGCGCGGCGCCTTTCCGCCGGTGGACTTGCGGGCCGTTTGCTTTGTGCGGGCCATAGCGGTAGCGGTTAGCGGAGCGGCGTGGAGGCGAGCGAGGTGCTGCGTCGGGTGCTGCCTTGACGACACGGGCGCGCGCCAGCGCCTTCGCCTTCGCTGCACTGGTGAGGGTGGACCCTCGGCTTGATACGGAAGTTTTAGCGCGGGAGCGCTTCGCCTTCCTCATGACGGAGTGGTGAGTGGAGTCCTGGCTGATGAGATGGGCATGACGGTGTGCATGTTGCTTTTTTTTTTTTTTGTTTTTTTTTTTTTTTTTTTTTTTTTTTTTTTTTGTTTTTTTTTTGTTTTTTGTGCGAAAGATAAAAGGATAGTCAGAGGTAAAGTTAGAGAGGCGGAAAACGAAACGGCCGAAATGGCTGGCCGGAGGTGAGAATAACTCTCGCTGATGGATGAGGATATTGGCCTAGCACTGCATTGCTATCCGGGAGACTGAAGATGGATGGTGGGGAGATGGCCCTGCACTTGAAGGTGAGAGAGTTCGGCCAAGAACTGCCATTCGTCGTGCGTGAAGATGGGATGTTTGGCAATGAGGAGTAACTCCTTCTTGGACAAGAAATTGAGCCACCTGAGCTGATACTGGGTAAAGTGATTAGGGTGATGGGGGAGGGGAGGCCGAACACCTTTGAGACAGTAGGGGTACGGGTGGTCAAAGAAGGGGTAAGACCCGTCCTGGAGCGATGTCACAAGGCCCTTAAGGAAAGGACGTATCTCGCGGGCAGCTGGAAAGAGGGGTTGCCGCAACCTCTGGATGATGGACTGCCCTACCTTGGAGGAGTCGGTTGTTGCCACAGCACGCTGACCTGCAGACGTCGGAACTGAGTTGGACGACGGAGGCGGCACATCGTCGGTGTCCATAGGCGCAACCACTTGCGGCGCGGCAGGGGACGGAGCGGCGGTCGACAGTGCGGCCGCATCAACCCCCACCGGCCGACGCACGGGCGGGGCGTCGGCGGGAACCGCCGACGTCTTCTTGGGGCGCTGCAACCTCTTGATGAGCGGCTGCTCCACAGGGGAGGAGTCGGTCATTGTCACAGCACGGTGGCCGGCAGGCGTCGGAACGGAGTGGGACGGCTGCGGCGGCACATCTTCGGTGTCCATAGGCGCAACCACTTGCGTCGCGGCAGGGGACGGGTCGGCAGGTGCCTGCGTGGCCGCATCGACCCCCGCCGGCCGGGGCACGGAGGGGGCGGCGGCGGAAACCGCCGACGTCTTCTTGACGGCTCGCAGCTCATCGCGCAGCTGCTGGAGCTGGCGATGGACGGCCGTGAGCTCTTCTTGCAGCGCGGCCCGTTCGGCCGCAAAGGCGGCTTGGAAGCCGGCCATAGCGTGGTCGGTAGCGGCTTCAAGACGGCGCGGCTCGCACCCCACGCCGGAGCGGGGGGGCGGGGCGGCCGACGTGGTCGTGGACGCCGCCGCAGGACGTGGTGCGGCGGACAGACGGCGAAACTCCCGAAGGTAGCCGCAGCTACGTGAATTTGCGGCGTGCGACCCGCCACAGTTCACGCACCTGCTGGCCGAACCACGAGGCTTCGTACAGCGGCGAGTGTCGTGAGCCGCCGCGCACTTCAAGCACGCGACGGCGTTCGTGCACTCCCGCGCGGCATGCCCCAGTTGCTGGCAATTGTAGCACTGGAGGCCCATCCGATGCTGCTGCGTTCGCCTGCGCCGTGGCGGACGTGGGCGGCGGCCGGTGAACCCCAACGCGTGGAGGAGAACTTCAAGTGCGGCGGCAAACTGCTGTACAGCCATAGCGTGACGTGCGCGGTGACAGTAGCAATGTGTCGCAGCGAGTCGAGCAGCGAATACTAACTCGGTATGCGCGCGCGCCAGCGGCCGTGGTGCGCTTATATGCCCTCGGTTGCGCGTGGTGGGGGGAGGGCGGGCCAGAGTCTATATAGGGGGGCTGGCGCGTGCGCCGGGCGCAGACCGTAGCCGACTCGCTAGCGCCGGGTGAGGAGCCAGCCGCTGCAGCAGACGTTTTGCTTGCCTTGAGCTTTTTTGAGGATTTAGAAGAGATGACTGGCCGCGGCAAGGGAGGAAAGGGGCTCGGCAAGGGTGGCGCCAAGCGGCACCGCAAGGTGTTGCGCGACAACATCCAGGGCATCACGAAGCCCGCGATCCGCCGCCTGGCTCGCAGGGGCGGCGTGAAGCGCATCTCTGGTCTGATCTACGAGGAGACCCGCGGAGTGCTGAAGGTGTTCCTGGAGAACGTGATCCGCGACGCGGTGACGTACACTGAGCACGCCAAGCGCAAGACTGTGACGGCCATGGACGTGGTGTACGCCCTGAAGAGGCAGGGGCGCACCCTGTACGGTTTCGGCGGTTAGGCGCGTCGCAGCCGGTGTGCTGTGCCGCGTTGGCCTTCCCGCGGCCGTGGGAGAGACGAAAACGGCCCTTTTCAGGGCCACCACACTGTTCGGAAATTGAAAAGTGCGAAAGAGTCTGTGTTGTTGCTGCGTGTGTTGCCTGCCTGCCTGCCTGCCTTCTTTCTTTCATTCTTCATTTCGTTTGCGTTTGACTGACGTGACGTGACTGGGAGAAAGGAAAGGAAGCGGGTCTTGTGTGTGTGTGTGTGTGTGTGTGTGTGCGTGCGAGAGAGGGCGTTGTGTGTTTGTTTTGTTTATCGATCGATGGAGACGCCGGGCTGTGTGTTGTTGTTGTGCGAGAGGCGGTGAATGTTTGCGTGGTTTCGGCTGTGTGTTTGCGGCGGCGTTGGAGTTGGCGAGGCAAGGCGTGCCCATAGGCGGCCGGATCAGCTGTTTCGTTTGTATGGGGCGCGCGGGAGTGGAGGGCGGTGTGTCGACACGCTCGTTTAACGCTGTCGTTGTCGTTTGGAAGGCGACTGTGCGTGCGTGGAGGTGCTTGAGGCAAACGAAACAAAAACAAGAGAAATGTGTGTGTGTGTGTGTGTGTGTGTGTGTGTGTGTGTGTGTGTTGGGCCACACGGGCTGTGGACGACAAGATGGCGGCGGCTCTTCTTGTTCTTCTCTCTTTTAGTCCTCTACCGTTGGTGGAGGTTATTGTCGCCTGTGGACATTTGCTCCTCTTTTCTGTGTGTTGTTCTTATCTTTGGTAGTGTGCTTTTTCGGACGTTGCTGTTTGTTGAGAGTGATTATGTGTTCTGTTTGTGCTACTGCTGGAGTAGCGACTCGGGTCTTGCACATCTGTCCCTGTGGTGTTCATATTGCCCAAGGGTCAAGACGTAATAGTCATTTTCTGAATTCCGCGCGGTGGCGTAGAACGCTTCTGCCAGGGCGCGGAATCGTGTTGTGGGTGGTTGTAGGCAGGTCTGCCGCGGGGGACGTGTAAGGCCCGTCGTAGAGCGCTCTGCTTTGGACCCTTCTGTAGGCGATGCGTCGTCGATCTGGCTGCATAGCCCCATACAGGGCGCGCATATTTCCAGTATCGCTACCCCTGTTGCGGGGTCGAGGGAACAGGGGTACAGGATCTGCATCCTGGCGTGAGCGTTTGTGCCAAGTCCCCCCCTATGTGACACTTCGATGTCAGGCGTGACACCGAGGTACCTCGCAGAATATCTCCCCCTGCAATCGTAGCAGTTGGTATGGTCTTGTTGCCGGCGGCGGCTGTGGAAGTGAAGTTAAAGTAAAGTAAAGCAAAGCGCGGCGAGGACGACTGAAATTTTGCTTTGGACGTAGGTTTGTGTGGTGGCCCTGAAAAGGGCCGATTGTTGTGAGCCGAGCCGGGCCGGCAAAGCGCGTTGCGTGCAGGGGAGCACGCAGCGCTGCTGGGCGGCGGGTCCGCGTGCCGATTGCCTGGCCTCTCTGTTTAGGCCTTCTTCTCGGTCTTCTTTGGCAGCAGGACGGCCTGGATGTTGGGCAGGACACCACCCTGTGCGATGGTGACGCCCGACAGGAGCTTGTTGAGCTCCTCGTCGTTGCGGATGGCAAGCTGCAGGTGGCGCGGGATGATGCGCGTCTTCTTGTTGTCGCGGGCCGCGTTTCCGGCCAGCTCGAGCACCTCAGCCGCGAGGTACTCCATGACGGCGGCGAGGTAGACGGGCGCCCCGGCGCCGACGCGCTCGGCGTAGTTTCCCTTGCGCAGGAGGCGGTGGATTCTGCCGACCGGGAACTGGAGCCCGGCCCTGCTTGAGCGGGACTTTGACTTGCCCTTGACCTTGCCTCCCTTTCCGCGTCCGGACATGGCGATGCGCTGTGGTGTAAAAACGAGACGAGACGAACGACGGTGCGAGCCGCAGCGAGTCGAGCAGCGGAGTGGCGGCGCCGCCAGGGGTGGGGGTCCTTTATGCTCTCGGGTGCGGCGGCCGGTTGCGCTCGCGGCCCATTGGTCGGCGGCCGCAACGGGGCGAGCTGGTAAAGGTGCGGCGGCGGGGCGCGCTGGGTGCCACTGTGTGGGGAGACGCTGACTAGAGCGGAGCGCTTGCTGCTGGTGTTGCTGCCGTACGTTCTTGTTTGTTTGCGATGCCGCCCAAGACTAGCGGGAAGGCCGCCAAGAAGGCTGGCAAGGCGCAGAAGAACATTTCGAAGGGCGACAAGAAGAAGAAGCGCAAGAGGAAGGAGAGCTATGCCATCTACATCTACAAGGTGCTGAAGCAGGTGCACCCTGACACGGGCATCTCGTCGAAGGCGATGAGCATCATGAACAGCTTCGTGAACGACATTTTCGAGCGCATCGCGGCCGAGGCGTCTCGCCTGGCGCACTACAACAAGCGCTCGACCATCACGTCCCGCGAGATCCAGACCGCTGTGCGGCTGTTGCTGCCTGGCGAGCTGGCCAAGCACGCCGTGAGCGAGGGCACGAAGGCGGTGACCAAGTACACGAGCTCCAAGTAAGGAGGTGGCTCTGGAATGGAAGGAGATCCTCCGTTGCGAGAGCGGCAAAACGGCCCTTTTCAGGGCCACCAAATGGCCTTTGCGGGAAGGGCGGAATTGTTGTTGTTTATGTTTTTGTTTTGTTTTGTTTTGTTTTGTTGTGTGTGTGAGTGGGTGGACGGCGGCAATAGCTACCGCTTTGGTTGCGACGGGGTGGGGTGGGGTGGCCGATGCGATGAATTTGATTGTTGGGGGCGCGTCGCGTGTTGCGGGGTACGGCCACGGTGTGACGTGGAATGGAGGCACGTGCGCACAACTCGTTGGTGTTGCCTGTCTGCGAGGGGGGGAAGTGCGATCGGTGATGTGCCCTTTGGATGGAGGTGCCGGTTAGTTACGTGACGGATGGAAACGAAACGCGATTGTTGGGAATGTCAGTGTGTAACGACGGCCGTTTGCGGGTCGGTTTGCACGCCATATATGGCGAGGGTGAAATGTGTCTGTAAATGCAGCGTGGAGGCGTGTGAGTGACGTTTAAATGAACGCGCATTGAGACACCAATGTGTATTGCATTGTACGGGCGACACGCACGATGATGTACCTTTCCTCCGACTCTGATTTCGATAGTCGTGTCTGACCGACTGTGTCTGCTTGTGTGCGTACGACGCACGCACACCGACGTCGTCATTGAAGATGCATGCACGCGTGGTCCAGTGCAGTACAGTAGAGTAAGCGCGACGCTAGAAGACGACGGTCGCTTTGGCGAATGTGCGTACACGTGTTTGTGTGTGTGTCGGTGGTGTGGTCCGATCCGTCGCCTCTGGGACACTGTCGATCGGCGCGGTACACCGGCATCACGCAACGGACGTCTTGAACACCGTCATACCGTTGGTACACCGTCGCGCTGAGGACGGTTACCGAAAGGTGGACGAACCTCTGATCGGTCGAATGTCTGGGCAGAACGTGAGGAGGAGAGAATGGTGGAGGAAAGGACGGAGGGAAAAAAAAGAGAGAAAAAACGGAAAAAACAAGAACGAAACAAAACGGAGAAACGCAGTGTAGAGCAACGGAACGTTCCCGTGTCGGAGGTGTATTGTAGCCGCACTGAAATGCGTGTAACGGCGCGGCGGCAAGTGTCTTGCCGTGGTGAACGTTACCTTTGACGGCTGAATTGTGCGTTGCGTTGCTTTGCTTTCCCGGATGTGTATGTAACGTTCGTTGAGATGGTTCTGAGGAAGAATGTACGACAGTGCCCGTGCCGTCTATGTTCGTGTGCAAAGCCATTGTGTGTGTGTGTGTGTGTGTGTGTGTGTGTGTGTGTACGGAATGATGTCTGTAGGTGTTAGTGAACATGTTTTACCAGTGGGGGAAATGGATCGTCGATGGTTGCCGTCACGGTCGAGATGAGATAACGCACGCACCCTCCCTCCCTACATGAAGGTGTCAAGAAAGTGTGTTAACCGGGGTTTGTTTGTCGTTCGTTAAAGGGAAGGGACGAGAGAGAGAGAGAGAGAGAGAAAAGCGAAGTGGGATGGTGCGTTCATTTTGTGTGTGTGTGTGTGTGTGTGTGTGTGTTGTTTTGAGAATTGCGTCCGGGAATGGCGGTGGGCGTGCCCTGCATGTGGCCCGGAAGGCTGTTCGTTTCGCGGTAGTGTGTGGACAGGGGATGGGCACGCGTAACGCTGCTGGCATGGCATTCGGGAGATGGGAGGGGGCAAACGAAGAGAACAAGACGCACGCGGAGGCTATAAAGACGGGAGGGGCGCGGTGTGGGTGGCTTGCGCTGCGCTCGGCTGGCGCGTGCGGCGTTGTTTTTGTGCAAAAGAAGAGAAAACGAATGGGTTGCCGGGAGGGGGCCGTTGTGGTGTAGCCGCAGACGCGGCTGTCAGTGAACGTGGTGAGACCGACGGATGCGGGAGGGGCGGGGGCGGCGGTGAGAGCGGGCAAAACACTAGAAGAAGGAGAAAAACGCTGCTGCAACCAACATAAAATGAGGCCTTTTGTAACCTGCCAGCAACAAAACAACAACAAAAAGAAAGGTCTATCAACATTGAATGTAAATGGAAATGGACCCAAGTGTAACCTCCCCGCACAAATAGTCGTAAGTAAGTAAGCGAGTGAGTGAATGATGATGAAAATGTGCCGGAATGTTGTTAACGTCCCTAGAAAATGAACGAACGAACGAACGAACGAACGAACGAACGAAGATTGATGAGAAACGCGCGGTAATATGATGAATGGAAATAATGAACCATGAACATCTCAACAGACATAATTGAAAACCCGATAAAGGTTGTAAGGGCAGCGCTGGCTGACCTTTCGGCCCTGTATTCTGAAACGTCCCCCTTTGAACAACAATGTATACAAAACTGTGCTTAAACTGACACACAATATTTTGAGCGCAACGCAATCTGACTATCTATCAAAGATCCCTGCAAAAGAATGGCCCTGAGTAACATTAAAGTACACCTTTCGGAAATCACTTACCTCACAAAAATCTTCATTAGTCGAACTACTGCAGTACAGCGAGCACCACTGCTGCCAGCTAAATAAGAGATTCAAACTACGGAGGGCACTAACTACTGATAGGGATAGTTAGCAAAGTAAAGATGTTTAATAGAGAACAACAAACAATGTATTTACCCTTAATATCATCACCAGTCATAATATATGTAATTTGAAAAGTCCGCCATCTCTCTCCTCACATGCACCATTGCTGGCGGCTCACCCCTAACTGCGCAACGCTACGCGCTGTTCACATCCAGCTATAGCAGTCCATGACAACAATGCAAACTAGCCACAGACTGCACACAGCACAGGCAGTGATTTTCACGCAGAGCGCTACGTGGCGTTACCAATATAAAAAATCTAAACAAACAGCCTGTGTACAAATTAGAAGAAAAAGAGCAAAAGATCGTTACGTCAATAAAAAAAAACAAAAAGACAAAAGAGAAAACAAACTGCATCTGTATGTGCTCTTAACTGTAGATACCTGTACACAGCTTCGTGCAATGAATGCCGGCTCACATTTAATGTTGATTGTTGGAGGAAATGCGTAGGAAATATTCTTTAAATGGAAATGAATGGTTGTACGTTAAAAAAGTTAGTTTGGAAACAAAGTATTATTGGGGCATTTTGTTGTGAAGAAAATAGTTACAATTGACATACATTATTAGATTTGCGCAATGCAGCTTCATTACCTTACCTTTAATAACAATATGCATCGTCCCGAACGGAGACCAGAGTCGCGAGAAGAGCACGCCGCCGCCCGCTCAGTACAATCGTCCACTCGCCAATACTGTCGACTGACTACTACCTCTCCCGACCCGCCACATATAGATGACAACTGTTCCTGCCGACGCGCTACGTGCTACTAGTGTCGTGTGGCGCAGACTAGCGACGATAAGAAACTCTCTGGTCAGAGATTGTGTCGTGCCTCGCCATCGCTGGTAATGAGTACATACGTGTTTCAGCGCGCGTACCGGAACACGCAGTGCGGAGCCCAGAGACTGTGTTGTCGAGGCCGTCGACGCAGTGCATGTCGGTCGGTCGGTCGAGTGCGTGCGGGAGGGCAGAGAGGCAGCGTCGGCACGGAGATGCACGCACGGGGGGCTGCGGCGTGGCGCGTTTGCGGTAGGCGCCTTTGGTGGCAACGGCCGGGACAAGCAGCGGTGTATGGTGTGGTGCGGGCCGGACAGGGGCGGAGGAGGAGGAGGCGGCGCGACGATGGCATTGGGGCGGAAACGGGGACGGCGACGGCGGATGTTGAGAGGCGTCACGCGCGGACCGACACAGACGCACAGATAGATAGGGAGGAAGAAGAGGGGGCGGCTGGTGAGTGCAATTTAGGCGGTAGACACAAGAGGTCGGCACGGCATTTGCGTGATGTGGCGTTGTGACGGGGTGTGCTCGCTTGCCTCGTTTTGTTGATGCGCGCAGGAAGATGTGCAGAGCAGCGGCGGGCGGCTCGGTTCGGTTTGGCCCGGCGGGCCGCGCTGTTGTCGCGGACGTGAGCGCCCCCTGGCGGGTGGCCGGAGGCGGCGCGGCGTGTTGGACGTGTGGCTGGCGGCAGTGCACAATTGCGAGTGGCTGGCGGTGTGGCGGTTGGCGCGTCGGCCGGCCGAGAGAGAGGAGAGGTATGTGTTTGCGGGCGCCTTTGCTGCGCGGCGTCGTGCAGGGAGGGCGGGCGCTTGTCGACTGTGTGACTGTGTGGCGAATTGGCGGCGTTGTGCTCCGGCCGAAGGCGTCGGGAAAGGAGAGTTGGTCGTGATGTCATGTCGCGCCGTGTCATGTTTGCGAAACGGCTGCCGAGAGGTGTGGTGGTAGCGAGCCGGTCGGTGTCAGTGCGATGGGAATGTGCGTTTGGCGGTTTTCGGTGTGCTTTTTGCGGCGTGAGAGTGGGGCGGGCGGGCGGGCGGGCGGGCGGGCTTTTGCTGTTGTTGGTTCCTTGTGTCTTGTGTGTAGCTTGATGGCAACGTGGAAGGACGCCGGTTTCGAGCCGTGCGTGTGGTTGTCGACGTTGACTGGTTGGGGTGTGCCGTTGCACGTGCATGTTTGGGTCGTTGGTGTGGTTTTGGCTGGCTGGCTGGCTGGCTGGCTGGCTGGCTGGCTGTGTGTACGGGAAGGGGGAGGCGGCGGTGGATAGTGCAGTAGTTGTGTCGTTGCCACGGGCGTCGGGTGCGGCTGTGCGTAGTGGCGGAAAGGTGTCGGTTGCGGGAAGCGAGGCCGTCGTTGGCGGTGTCGCGTGCCTTCGTGAATCGAGTGGGGCGGGGAAAGGAGCAGCGTGCCGCTGCGTCGTGGCCGTTAGCCAGAGGCTGTGCTTTGATAGTTTTGTGGACGGTTCGTGCGAGGCGATTTGTTGCCTGCCCTATGTTTGTTTGTTGTTTTTGGAGACGACGACTGGTTGGTGGCGTGCGCGCGAGCGAAGTGGCGGTGTGCGTTTCCCGTGTCGACTGCCGACTGCCGGCTGCCGGCTGCCGGCTGGCGACAGGTGCGCCGTCGGTGGGGTGGGTGGCCGGCACAAGTAGAGGCGGCGGCGGCGTCGTTGCGGTGTGTTTGTGTTGTCGGCTGTGTCGGCGACAGCTGTTTGTGCGGTGCGTGTGAATGGTGGTGCAAACGTGTGTGCTGGCGTTGAGGCTGCGACCGCGGCGTGTTGTTGGTTGATGTTGAACAGCGGCTGTGTGCGGTGGTGGTGTTGCCGCACGTGCATCCGGCCCGGCGCGGAAAGCGCAGTTGCGGCGGCCCTTCGGTGCCAGCCACGTCGCGTGAGCGGCGGGTTGCTCTGGTCGACACGTGGTGCTCTGGTTTGTTGTTTGGTGCCCTTTGGCCGGTGGGTGGTCCGTGTGTCTCGGTATCTGGTCGTGGTCGTGCTGCCCGTTTGTCGGCGTTGTCTGTGGCTTCGCTTTTGTTTTTGCGGCGTGCCGACGACCCGACGCGACCTTTACACCCAAAGTGTGGCGCCCGAAGGTGAACCAACGTAATCCGACCTCGGCGCTTAAGCTCTAAGCCTAAGCTGAGCGAACCGAACCTGTAGCGTTGCGTAGCGTGAGGTGAGGTGCGGTGAGGTCAGCCTCAGCGCCAAGTAAGCCAAGCTGTCCGGCCGTGAGGTGGGTGGGTAGGTAGGTAGGTAGGTAGGTGCGGCTGCTGCGGCCACCTGACGCCCGACGTGTGTTTGAATGCTTAACCTAAGTTTGAGGCTTAACCTAACCCAAGTGGCCTTAACCTAACCTAACCTAACCTAACCTAACCTAACCTAACCTAACCTCGGACGCCCGACGTGTGTTTGAATGCTTAACCTAAGTTTGACGCTTAACCTAACACCGACCCTTAACCTAACCCAAGTGCCCCTAACCTAACCTTAATGTAACGTAACCTAACCCAACCTCTGACGCCTGACGTGTGTTTTGAATGCTTAACCTAACCCAAGTGCCCTAAACCTAACGCACGTCCACCGAACGTAACCGAGACGTGTGAACCTAATGTCTAACTCGTAACGCGTGATGTTGGCTGTCGTGTGTGCTGACGGCAGATTGGGTTGGTCTGTAGTTGCGGATTTCGGTTTGCCTCGGGCGAGGGGTTGGCTCGTAAGCGGCGAGGGGCGCTCCGGCGGAGCATGTTGCTTTGCAGGCGGCGCCCGTTTTTGCGGCGGGCACAATTGAAATTGTTGGGAAACGAACGAAAGGGCTGTGAATGTTGGCGGGCGAGAGGAGGAGGACGTGGCCCGACGGCTGCGGGCCGATCGGGAAACGGTGGGAGGGCGATGGGGCGGCGGAGGTGCGTTTGCACGGCCGTCATCGCCGCACGCCTCCGCTTGTGTGGCTGTGGCGCCGGCCGCGCTGGCCGGGCTGCCGCGGCGACGGTGTGGGGCTTTTGCCGAAGGTTTGGCCATTGTGGCCGGTCGCCGGCTGGGGCTGTGGGGGCGGCATTTGGGCGTGGGCGGCGATTCTCGGCGGGCCGACCCAGGCTGTAGCGCGCGGTGGCTGCAGTTTGGCCGTGGTTTGCGGCGCTGCCGTGGCGACTGGTTGGCGACTGTGGTGTGGCTGTGTGTAGCCCCATCCTCGGTGGTTTGAAAGGCGCGGGTGGTTGTGGCGCAGGTGTGGGGCTGCTCCGCACAGGCTGTCGGACGTTGGGCGGTAGCAAGCGCGGGAGGCGCGGCGCGGCGGCGCGCAGAGTGGCGGCCGCTCTCTCGGCCGTCCGCGCCCGCCCGCGACACTGGCTGGGCCTGTGGCGCGAGGCGGCTATTCCTCTGCTGTGCGCTCCGCTCGCTGCGTGTCTCCTCTCGCTCTCGCTGCTCGCTGTGTTGTGTGTTAACGCGCGTCGTCGAAATGGCAGATCAGGCGGCTACGAACGAGACTGCTGCGGCACCCGCCGCCACCGGCACTACGAAGAAGGCAAAGTCTGCGTCGTCTGCGAAGAAGCCGCGCGCCAAGCCTGCGCACCCGCGCACCTCTGAGATGGTGACGGCCGCCATCAAGAGTCTGAAGGAGCGCGGCGGATCGTCGCTGCAGGCGATCAAGAAGTACATTGCCGCGCACTACAAGCTGGACGCGGAGAAGCTGGCGCCGTTTATCAAGAAGTACCTCAAGTCGGCCGTGGTGGCGGGCGAGCTGGTGCAGACGAAGGGGAAGGGCGCGTCCGGCTCTTTCAAGCTTGCCGGCGCCGGCGGCGGGGCGGCTGAGGGCGGCAAGGCTCGTGCTGGCGGTGCCAAGAAGAAGCGCGCCGCTCCGGCCAGCAAGGAGAAGAAGGGCGCCCGTGCGGCCGGCGCAAAGAAGGCTGGTGGCGTGAAGGCGGCGACTGGTCGGAAGGCGGGCGCCGCCAAGAAGGCGTCTGCGGCGTCGGCCGCTCCCGCCGGTGCGAAGAAGGCGGCTGCTGCCAAGCCGGCCAAGGCCAAGTCGCCGTCGAAGGCGAAGAAGGCCGCCAAGGTTCCGACGAAGAAGCCGAAGGCGCCGCGCCCGAAGAAGGCGACGACGCCGTCTAAGGCGAAGGCTTCGCCCAAGAAGAAGAAGTAGAGAGGAATGGGAAAGGAAGGGTTGGCGGTTGACTCCGTCGTCCGCACCCCCCGTCCCCGTCGTCTAGTGGCGCGCAACAGACGCGCGGCCCAAAACGGCCCTTCTCAGGGCCATCAAAGCACGTCGGGAAGGTTGTGATTGTCGTGTTTGTGTTGCGGTGTGGTTGTGTCGTCTGGCGTTTCTGTATGCCCGTGTGTGGATACTGTTTGCGTGCCGTGGTGGTTGGATTGCGGGGGGTCGGTGGCGGGTGCGGGCGGCGGTAGCGGTTGATTGTCGCCGTTTTTGGTCGCGGCCGGCCGACGGTTGGTTTTGTTGTCATGTTGTTTGAATACTTTGGTTTGCCTGCCTGCCTGCCGTCTTCTCGGACGTGTCTTGTCTTGTGTGTGTGTGTGTGTGTGTTCTTGGATGGAACGGGGGCGGGGGACGTTGAGATGTGGGGAAAGGGTCGGTGGCGTTGGACGTGCCTGGCTTTTTGTTTGTTTCTCTTTTCGAAACGAAGCGGCGG
Source organism: Schistocerca cancellata (assembly GCF_023864275.1). Lineage (NCBI taxonomy): Eukaryota > Metazoa > Arthropoda > Insecta > Orthoptera > Acrididae > Schistocerca > Schistocerca cancellata. The sequence goes on along the minus strand of NC_064634.1, from coordinate 455,069,821 downwards.
CCGGCCGTGTGGTTGACGGCGTCGGCCGATGGGTATTGTGCGCCGCGCCGGGGAGGGATGATGTTGATTGTTGCGCGCGCCAGCAAGCTGGCAGAGGAGAGCGGCTGTGGCGGACGGACGGGAAGTGGAAGTGGTGTTTTGTCTTTGGTTCTGTGGTTGTGGGGCGAGAGGCGACCGACAAAGTTTGCTCGCGACGGAGTGATGTTAGTGGCCCTTAAAAGGGCCGTTTTGTTTGTTTGCGTGCGTGGGCGGTGCCCAGCGGCTGGCGCGGTGTTTAGGCGCGCTCGCCGCGGATGCGGCGCGCGAGCTGGATGTCCTTGGGCATGATGGTGACGCGCTTGGCGTGGATTGCGCACAGGTTGGTGTCTTCGAAGAGGCCGACGAGGTAGGCCTCGCTGGCCTCCTGCAGGGCCATGACCGCGGAGCTCTGGAAGCGCAGGTCGGTCTTGAAGTCCTGGGCGATCTCGCGCACTAGGCGCTGGAATGGCAGCTTGCGGATGAGCAGCTCTGTGCTCTTCTGGTAGCGCCTGATTTCTCGCAGGGCGACGGTGCCCGGCCTGTAGCGGTGGGGCTTCTTGACGCCGCCGGTGGCGGGCGCGCTCTTCCTCGCCGCCTTGGTGGCGAGCTGTTTGCGCGGCGCCTTTCCGCCGGTGGACTTGCGGGCCGTTTGCTTTGTGCGGGCCATAGCGGTAGCGGTTAGCGGAGCGGCGTGGAGGCGAGCGAGGTGCTGCGTCGGGTGCTGCCTTGACGACACGGGCGCGCGCCAGCGGCCGTGGTGCGCTTATATGCCCTCGGTTGCGCGTGGTGGGGGGAGGGCGGGCCAGAGTCTATATAGGGGGGCTGGCGCGTGCGCCGGGTATCCGAATCGCTCTCGTGAACGAAACACTGCTTACGCCTCGCAAACAACTAAACCTCCCAGGTTATTGCGTCTACCGTACCGACCGAGCGGATGGCAGGAGGGGAGGCGGCACGGCAATCATTATACACAGAGACATAGACCACACGAACATCGAGCTCCCAGCACTTGAAAGACTAGAGGCTACGGCCGTCAGGGTCAAGTTCAACGGAGCCAACACCACACTGGTATCGCTATACAATCCACCTAATCACATAGTAACACGCGATATCAGCACAGTACTCAACATAGCACCGCGGGTAATAGCCGCTGGAGACCTCAACGCAAAACACCCTGATTGGAACTCAAGAATACGAACCTCCAACGGCAAGAAACTGTACGAACACGCACTAGGCCGAAACTACATTATACTTGGGCCGGACGTTCCCACGTTCGTGCCTACACAGGCCCGACATAGGCCAGACGTGTTAGACATAGCCCTCATAAAGGGCATCACATGCACACTCAACCTAACGGTTGAAAACGATCTGGACTCAGACCACATGCCTGTAATACTGCACATGGAAGAGACACTGCAGGACATCGAACCACGCAGGATGCTTAACTACAAGCGTGCGAACTGGACACTGTTCAAGGAAACGCTTGATAGTCGCATTCCTGACACCCACGAAATTAACAACACACAGCAAATCGATGAGGCTGTGGAGGCTCTCACGACTGCCGTCCAAGACGCAATGACTGACGCCATCCCATTTACAACACCAAGACAACACTCGACGGCCCTGCCCCAGGAAATCCTGGGCCTTATCTCAATGAGGAACCGCCTCAGGAGATACTGGCAGCGTACCAGGCGCCCGTTCTATAAACTGCACGTCAACAGACTCCAGGGCATAATACGGAATAAAATCCAAACATTCAGAAACGAACAATGGGGACAGAAACTCTCTCGGCTGGATACCACACGTCCTGGCGTGTGGCAGCTGGCCAGACACTTCACCAGGGAGAAACATTACATCCCCACGTTACAAGGACCAGACGGCCCAGCCTACTCCGCGACGGAGAAGGCAGAGCTTATGGCCACAACACTTGCAGCGTCCTTCATGCCGAATCTGGTTCCTTCAGACCCAGCATTCACACTTGAAACGGACCAGGAGGTTACACGGCTTGTAGCCCAGCCCTCGCGCGACGAAATCAGACGTGCTAGCACAAATGAAGTCACATGGGCTATCAAGCACACCAACGCTAGAAAAGCCCCTGGGCCTGATGGCATTCAAAACCGTGTCCTCCAGGAGTTCACGGATAAAGCCGTAGAATACCTCACACACCTAACGAATGCCATCCTGACACATCAACACTTCCCTGACTTTTGGAAGGCGGCCAAGGTCCTGATGTTCAGGAAGCCAGGGAAAGACCACTCCCTCCCACAAAATTACCGACCCATCAGTCTGCTGTGCTCGCTCAGCAAGATTGTTGAGAAGGTAATATTAAAACGTATCACTAGGCATTGCATCGCCAACGACACCCTAAGACCGGAGCAATTCGGTTTTAGGAATCACCACTCGACAACACAACAACTCCTCCGCGTAGTCGAACATATAACACACGGCTACAACATGAACAAAGCCACAGGGGCCGTGTTCCTAGACATCGAAAAGGCTTTCGATCGTCTCTGGCACAACGGACTCATACGCAAACTAAGCGAAGCTGGTTTCCCGGACGGACTCGTACGTCTCATACACTCATATCTCACGAACAGAAGTTTCAACACTAACGTGCAGGATAAACAATCAACACAACACGGTATCCAAGCTGGAGTACCCCAAGGAAGCATCCTGGGGCCCATCTTGTTTAACCTGTACATTAATGACTACCCAGCGACACGAAACACGACGTTAGCCGTCTACGCGGATGACACCGCCATCCTCGCGCAAGACTGGAAACCGTCGAACATCAACTCACGAATACAGACAGCACTCAGAACAGCTGAGCCTTGGCTGGAGCGATGGCGTATTAAAGTAAACGTCGACAAGTGCGAAGCAGTTCTGTTCACACGCAGACCGAAACTACTGCGCAAACACCAACACTGTAGACCGATAACACTACATACACGCCCAATACGTTTCCGAGAGAAAGTCAGATACCTTGGTGTCTGGCTGGACCGGAAACTTACATGGGGGGACCACATCGAATACGTTGCCAACCGAGCGCACGCGAGGCTCAAACAGCTCTACCCAATGCTCAACAGGGAAAGCACACTGAATAGGAGGGTGTCGAGGTCCTTATACACGACACTGATTAGACCTCTGATGACGTACGCAGCTCCCGTCTGGGGATATGCAGCTCCCACACGACTGCGCCGCCTGCAGATCATACAGAACAAAGTGCTACGAATCATTAGCAATGCTCCACGCTACACACGCACCGTGGATCTTCACCATGAATACCGCCTTGATACCATCAAGGAAGTATTCAAGAAACACGCCACACGACTATACAGGAACTCGAGACACTCGAACAATCCTTTCATCCTCACTCTGGGAAACTACGATCACAACCACAGGTGGAAACACAAGCGTCCAAAGACACTGCTAGCTAGGGCATAACCACCTATGGTAAACTAACATACGCAAACAGCGACAAACGTCGGTAAGCCCCTGCATTTCAGCAATACTGACTGGCAACTACCAGCTGCTATTAGAGCCGACCAACAGGCCACAGCAGGGACACCGACGAGCTCGCCCACAGACGCACGAACAATGTCCCAACACTCCCTCACACTGTGCCTCCGGTATATGACCTATCGGACACAAGACCGATAACAAACATAACTGTTGCAGGTTGCAGGACGCTGAACGAGGACTCTGTACCAGCACCCAGCGCCAGCCGCCGAGCAGCACAAGCGCACAACGTCAAGGTATCGACATGCATGATACCCACTACTAACAAAGCCTATCCTTGCACAACCTATCGCAGGCAGCAAGATAACCGCTACTGCTCTTGCCGCCCGACCTAACTTTCGCAGAGGTTTTTTTCCCTTGGCTCTTGCCTTGGCACTTTTTTTCCTCTGCCCTTCAAACCGCTACCCTTCGTCAGATTTCGACCAATCTATCTCCAGATGAGCGCGTATTAATGGTTAATCCTAACCAGACGTACGCAAACATCGCAGTACCCACATCCTGCGACACCTCACTTTAGTGAATACTAACCCTTATGCAGAGATGGCAGTAGACCTTTTGTGTTGGCCATCATGCCGGTGTGGGCGTGGAGGGGCTCCACCTCTTGTAAGAAAAAAGGTGCGCCGGGCGCAGACCGTAGCCGACTCGCTAGCGCCGGGTGAGGAGCCAGCCGCTGCAGCAGACGTTTTGCTTGCCTTGAGCTTTTTTGAGGATTTAGAAGAGATGACTGGCCGCGGCAAGGGAGGAAAGGGGCTCGGCAAGGGTGGCGCCAAGCGGCACCGCAAGGTGTTGCGCGACAACATCCAGGGCATCACGAAGCCCGCGATCCGCCGCCTGGCTCGCAGGGGCGGCGTGAAGCGCATCTCTGGTCTGATCTACGAGGAGACCCGCGGAGTGCTGAAGGTGTTCCTGGAGAACGTGATCCGCGACGCGGTGACGTACACTGAGCACGCCAAGCGCAAGACTGTGACGGCCATGGACGTGGTGTACGCCCTGAAGAGGCAGGGGCGCACCCTGTACGGTTTCGGCGGTTAGGCGCGTCGCAGCCGGTGTGCTGTGCCGCGTTGGCCTTCCCGCGGCCGTGGGAGAGACGAAAACGGCCCTTTTCAGGGCCACCACACTGTTCGGAAATTGAAAAGTGCGAAAGAGTCTGTGTTGTTGCTGCGTGTGTTGCCTGCCTGCCTGCCTGCCTTCTTTCTTTCATTCTTCATTTCGTTTGCGTTTGACTGACGTGACGTGACTGGGAGAAAGGAAAGGAAGCGGGTCTTGTGTGTGTGTGTGTGTGTGTGTGTGTGCGTGCGAGAGAGGGCGTTGTGTGTTTGTTTTGTTTATCGATCGATGGAGACGCCGGGCTGTGTGTTGTTGTTGTGCGAGAGGCGGTGAATGTTTGCGTGGTTTCGGCTGTGTGTTTGCGGCGGCGTTGGAGTTGGCGAGGCAAGGCGTGCCCATAGGCGGCCGGATCAGCTGTTTCGTTTGTATGGGGCGCGCGGGAGTGGAGGGCGGTGTGTCGACACGCTCGTTTAACGCTGTCGTTGTCGTTTGGAAGGCGACTGTGCGTGCGTGGAGGTGCTTGAGGCAAACGAAACAAAAACAAGAGAAATGTGTGTGTGTGTGTGTGTGTGTGTGTGTGTGTGTGTGTTGGGCCACACGGGCTGTGGACGACAAGATGGCGGCGGCTCTTCTTGTTCTTCTCTCTTTTAGTCCTCTACCGTTGGTGGAGGTTATTGTCGCCTGTGGACATTTGCTCCTCTTTTCTGTGTGTTGTTCTTATCTTTGGTAGTGTGCTTTTTCGGACGTTGCTGTTTGTTGAGAGTGATTATGTGTTCTGTTTGTGCTACTGCTGGAGTAGCGACTCGGGTCTTGCACATCTGTCCCTGTGGTGTTCATATTGCCCAAGGGTCAAGACGTAATAGTCATTTTCTGAATTCCGCGCGGTGGCGTAGAACGCTTCTGCCAGGGCGCGGAATCGTGTTGTGGGTGGTTGTAGGCAGGTCTGCCGCGGGGGACGTGTAAGGCCCGTCGTAGAGCGCTCTGCTTTGGACCCTTCTGTAGGCGATGCGTCGTCGATCTGGCTGCATAGCCCCATACAGGGCGCGCATATTTCCAGTATCGCTACCCCTGTTGCGGGGTCGAGGGAACAGGGGTACAGGATCTGCATCCTGGCGTGAGCGTTTGTGCCAAGTCCCCCCCTATGTGACACTTCGATGTCAGGCGTGACACCGAGGTACCTCGCAGAATATCTCCCCCTGCAATCGTAGCAGTTGGTATGGTCTTGTTGCCGGCGGCGGCTGTGGAAGTGAAGTTAAAGTAAAGTAAAGCAAAGCGCGGCGAGGACGACTGAAATTTTGCTTTGGACGTAGGTTTGTGTGGTGGCCCTGAAAAGGGCCGATTGTTGTGAGCCGAGCCGGGCCGGCAAAGCGCGTTGCGTGCAGGGGAGCACGCAGCGCTGCTGGGCGGCGGGTCCGCGTGCCGATTGCCTGGCCTCTCTGTTTAGGCCTTCTTCTCGGTCTTCTTTGGCAGCAGGACGGCCTGGATGTTGGGCAGGACACCACCCTGTGCGATGGTGACGCCCGACAGGAGCTTGTTGAGCTCCTCGTCGTTGCGGATGGCAAGCTGCAGGTGGCGCGGGATGATGCGCGTCTTCTTGTTGTCGCGGGCCGCGTTTCCGGCCAGCTCGAGCACCTCAGCCGCGAGGTACTCCATGACGGCGGCGAGGTAGACGGGCGCCCCGGCGCCGACGCGCTCGGCGTAGTTTCCCTTGCGCAGGAGGCGGTGGATTCTGCCGACCGGGAACTGGAGCCCGGCCCTGCTTGAGCGGGACTTTGACTTGCCCTTGACCTTGCCTCCCTTTCCGCGTCCGGACATGGCGATGCGCTGTGGTGTAAAAACGAGACGAGACGAACGACGGTGCGAGCCGCAGCGAGTCGAGCAGCGGAGTGGCGGCGCCGCCAGGGGTGGGGGTCCTTTATGCTCTCGGGTGCGGCGGCCGGTTGCGCTCGCGGCCCATTGGTCGGCGGCCGCAACGGGGCGAGCTGGTAAAGGTGCGGCGGCGGGGCGCGCTGGGTGCCACTGTGTGGGGAGACGCTGACTAGAGCGGAGCGCTTGCTGCTGGTGTTGCTGCCGTACGTTCTTGTTTGTTTGCGATGCCGCCCAAGACTAGCGGGAAGGCCGCCAAGAAGGCTGGCAAGGCGCAGAAGAACATTTCGAAGGGCGACAAGAAGAAGAAGCGCAAGAGGAAGGAGAGCTATGCCATCTACATCTACAAGGTGCTGAAGCAGGTGCACCCTGACACGGGCATCTCGTCGAAGGCGATGAGCATCATGAACAGCTTCGTGAACGACATTTTCGAGCGCATCGCGGCCGAGGCGTCTCGCCTGGCGCACTACAACAAGCGCTCGACCATCACGTCCCGCGAGATCCAGACCGCTGTGCGGCTGTTGCTGCCTGGCGAGCTGGCCAAGCACGCCGTGAGCGAGGGCACGAAGGCGGTGACCAAGTACACGAGCTCCAAGTAAGGAGGTGGCTCTGGAATGGAAGGAGATCCTCCGTTGCGAGAGCGGCAAAACGGCCCTTTTCAGGGCCACCAAATGGCCTTTGCGGGAAGGGCGGAATTGTTGTTGTTTATGTTTTTGTTTTGTTTTGTTTTGTTTTGTTGTGTGTGTGAGTGGGTGGACGGCGGCAATAGCTACCGCTTTGGTTGCGACGGGGTGGGGTGGGGTGGCCGATGCGATGAATTTGATTGTTGGGGGCGCGTCGCGTGTTGCGGGGTACGGCCACGGTGTGACGTGGAATGGAGGCACGTGCGCACAACTCGTTGGTGTTGCCTGTCTGCGAGGGGGGGAAGTGCGATCGGTGATGTGCCCTTTGGATGGAGGTGCCGGTTAGTTACGTGACGGATGGAAACGAAACGCGATTGTTGGGAATGTCAGTGTGTAACGACGGCCGTTTGCGGGTCGGTTTGCACGCCATATATGGCGAGGGTGAAATGTGTCTGTAAATGCAGCGTGGAGGCGTGTGAGTGACGTTTAAATGAACGCGCATTGAGACACCAATGTGTATTGCATTGTACGGGCGACACGCACGATGATGTACCTTTCCTCCGACTCTGATTTCGATAGTCGTGTCTGACCGACTGTGTCTGCTTGTGTGCGTACGACGCACGCACACCGACGTCGTCATTGAAGATGCATGCACGCGTGGTCCAGTGCAGTACAGTAGAGTAAGCGCGACGCTAGAAGACGACGGTCGCTTTGGCGAATGTGCGTACACGTGTTTGTGTGTGTGTCGGTGGTGTGGTCCGATCCGTCGCCTCTGGGACACTGTCGATCGGCGCGGTACACCGGCATCACGCAACGGACGTCTTGAACACCGTCATACCGTTGGTACACCGTCGCGCTGAGGACGGTTACCGAAAGGTGGACGAACCTCTGATCGGTCGAATGTCTGGGCAGAACGTGAGGAGGAGAGAATGGTGGAGGAAAGGACGGAGGGAAAAAAAAGAGAGAAAAAACGGAAAAAAACAAGAACGAAACAAAACGGAGAAACGCAGTGTAGAGCAACGGAACGTTCCCGTGTCGGAGGTGTATTGTAGCCGCACTGAAATGCGTGTAACGGCGCGGCGGCAAGTGTCTTGCCGTGGAGAACGTTACCTTTGACGGCTGAATTGTGCGTTGCGTTGCTTTGCTTTCCCGGATGTGTATGTAACGTTCGTTGAGATGGTTCTGAGGAAGAATGTACGACAGTGCCCGTGCCGTCTATGTTCGTGTGCAAAGCCATTGTGTGTGTGTGTGTGTGTGTGTGTGTGTGTGTGTACGGAATGATGTCTGTAGGTGTTAGTGAACATGTTTTACCAGTGGGGGAAATGGATCGTCGATGGTTGCCGTCACGGTCGAGATGAGATAACGCACGCACCCTCCCTCCCTACATGAAGGTGTCAAGAAAGTGTGTTAACCGGGGTTTGTTTGTCGTTCGTTAAAGGGAAGGGACGAGAGAGAGAGAGAGAGAGAGAAAAGCGAAGTGGGATGGTGCGTTCATTTTGTGTGTGTGTGTGTGTGTGTGTGTGTGTTGTTTTGAGAATTGCGTCCGGGAATGGCGGTGGGCGTGCCCTGCATGTGGCCCGGAAGGCTGTTCGTTTCGCGGTAGTGTGTGGACAGGGGATGGGCACGCGTAACGCTGCTGGCATGGCATTCGGGAGATGGGAGGGGGCAAACGAAGAGAACAAGACGCACGCGGAGGCTATAAAGACGGGAGGGGCGCGGTGTGGGTGGCTTGCGCTGCGCTCGGCTGGCGCGTGCGGCGTTGTTTTTGTGCAAAAGAAGAGAAAACGAATGGGTTGCCGGGAGGGGGCCGTTGTGGTGTAGCCGCAGACGCGGCTGTCAGTGAACGTGGTGAGACCGACGGATGCGGGAGGGGCGGGGGCGGCGGTGAGAGCGGGCAAAACACTAGAAGAAGGAGAAAAACGCTGCTGCAACCAACATAAAATGAGGCCTTTTGTAACCTGCCAGCAACAAAACAACAACAAAAAGAAAGGTCTATCAACATTGAATGTAAATGGAAATGGACCCAAGTGTAACCTCCCCGCACAAATAGTCGTAAGTAAGTAAGCGAGTGAGTGAATGATGATGAAAATGTGCCGGAATGTTGTTAACGTCCCTAGAAAATGAACGAACGAACGAACGAACGAACGAAGATTGATGAGAAACGCGCGGTAATATGATGAATGGAAATAATGAACCATGAACATCTCAACAGACATAATTGAAAACCCGATAAAGGTTGTAAGGGCAGCGCTGGCTGACCTTTCGGCCCTGTATTCTGAAACGTCCCCCTTTGAACAACAATGTATACAAAACTGTGCTTAAACTGACACACAATATTTTGAGCGCAACGCAATCTGACTATCTATCAAAGATCCCTGCAAAAGAATGGCCCTGAGTAACATTAAAGTACACCTTTCGGAAATCACTTACCTCACAAAAATCTTCATTAGTCGAACTACTGCAGTACAGCGAGCACCACTGCTGCCAGCTAAATAAGAGATTCAAACTACGGAGGGCACTAACTACTGATAGGGATAGTTAGCAAAGTAAAGATGTTTAATAGAGAACAACAAACAATGTATTTACCCTTAATATCATCACCAGTCATAATATATGTAATTTGAAAAGTCCGCCATCTCTCTCCTCACATGCACCATTGCTGGCGGCTCACCCCTAACTGCGCAACGCTACGCGCTGTTCACATCCAGCTATAGCAGTCCATGACAACAATGCAAACTAGCCACAGACTGCACACAGCACAGGCAGTGATTTTCACGCAGAGCGCTACGTGGCGTTACCAATATAAAAAATCTAAACAAACAGCCTGTGTACAAATTAGAAGAAAAAGAGCAAAAGATCGTTACGTCAATAAAAAAAAACAAAAAGACAAAAGAGAAAACAAACTGCATCTGTATGTGCTCTTAACTGTAGATACCTGTACACAGCTTCGTGCAATGAATGCCGGCTCACATTTAATGTTGATTGTTGGAGGAAATGCGTAGGAAATATTCTTTAAATGGAAATGAATGGTTGTACGTTAAAAAAGTTAGTTTGGAAACAAAGTATTATTGGGGCATTTTGTTGTGAAGAAAATAGTTACAATTGACATACATTATTAGATTTGCGCAATGCAGCTTCATTACCTTACCTTTAATAACAATATGCATCGTCCCGAACGGAGACCAGAGTCGCGAGAAGAGCACGCCGCCGCCCGCTCAGTACAATCGTCCACTCGCCAATACTGTCGACTGACTACTACCTCTCCCGACCCGCCACATATAGATGACAACTGTTCCTGCCGACGCGCTACGTGCTACTAGTGTCGTGTGGCGCAGACTAGCGACGATAAGAAACTCTCTGGTCAGAGATTGTGTCGTGCCTCGCCATCGCTGGTAATGAGTACATACGTGTTTCAGCGCGCGTACCGGAACACGCAGTGCGGAGCCCAGAGACTGTGTTGTCGAGGCCGTCGACGCAGTGCATGTCGGTCGGTCGGTCGAGTGCGTGCGGGAGGGCAGAGAGGCAGCGTCGGCACGGAGATGCACGCACGGGGGGCTGCGGCGTGGCGCGTTTGCGGTAGGCGCCTTTGGTGGCAACGGCCGGGACAAGCAGCGGTGTATGGTGTGGTGCGGGCCGGACAGGGGCGGAGGAGGAGGAGGCGGCGCGACGATGGCATTGGGGCGGAAACGGGGACGGCGACGGCGGATGTTGAGAGGCGTCACGCGCGGACCGACACAGACGCACAGATAGATAGGGAGGAAGAAGAGGGGGCGGCTGGTGAGTGCAATTTAGGCGGTAGACACAAGAGGTCGGCACGGCATTTGCGTGATGTGGCGTTGTGACGGGGTGTGCTCGCTTGCCTCGTTTTGTTGATGCGCGCAGGAAGATGTGCAGAGCAGCGGCGGGCGGCTCGGTTCGGTTTGGCCCGGCGGGCCGCGCTGTTGTCGCGGACGTGAGCGCCCCCTGGCGGGTGGCCGGAGGCGGCGCGGCGTGTTGGACGTGTGGCTGGCGGCAGTGCACAATTGCGAGTGGCTGGCGGTGTGGCGGTTGGCGCGTCGGCCGGCCGAGAGAGAGGAGAGGTATGTGTTTGCGGGCGCCTTTGCTGCGCGGCGTCGTGCAGGGAGGGCGGGCGCTTGTCGACTGTGTGACTGTGTGGCGAATTGGCGGCGTTGTGCTCCGGCCGAAGGCGTCGGGAAAGGAGAGTTGGTCGTGATGTCATGTCGCGCCGTGTCATGTTTGCGAAACGGCTGCCGAGAGGTGTGGTGGTAGCGAGCCGGTCGGTGTCAGTGCGATGGGAATGTGCGTTTGGCGGTTTTCGGTGTGCTTTTTGCGGCGTGAGAGTGGGGCGGGCGGGCGGGCGGGCGGGCGGGCTTTTGCTGTTGTTGGTTCCTTGTGTCTTGTGTGTAGCTTGATGGCAACGTGGAAGGACGCCGGTTTCGAGCCGTGCGTGTGGTTGTCGACGTTGACTGGTTGGGGTGTGCCGTTGCACGTGCATGTTTGGGTCGTTGGTGTGGTTTTGGCTGGCTGGCTGGCTGGCTGGCTGGCTGGCTGGCTGTGTGTACGGGAAGGGGGAGGCGGCGGTGGATAGTGCAGTAGTTGTGTCGTTGCCACGGGCGTCGGGTGCGGCTGTGCGTAGTGGCGGAAAGGTGTCGGTTGCGGGAAGCGAGGCCGTCGTTGGCGGTGTCGCGTGCCTTCGTGAATCGAGTGGGGCGGGGAAAGGAGCAGCGTGCCGCTGCGTCGTGGCCGTTAGCCAGAGGCTGTGCTTTGATAGTTTTGTGGACGGTTCGTGCGAGGCGATTTGTTGCCTGCCCTATGTTTGTTTGTTGTTTTTGGAGACGACGACTGGTTGGTGGCGTGCGCGCGAGCGAAGTGGCGGTGTGCGTTTCCCGTGTCGACTGCCGACTGCCGGCTGCCGGCTGCCGGCTGGCGACAGGTGCGCCGTCGGTGGGGTGGGTGGCCGGCACAAGTAGAGGCGGCGGCGGCGTCGTTGCGGTGTGTTTGTGTTGTCGGCTGTGTCGGCGACAGCTGTTTGTGCGGTGCGTGTGAATGGTGGTGCAAACGTGTGTGCTGGCGTTGAGGCTGCGACCGCGGCGTGTTGTTGGTTGATGTTGAACAGCGGCTGTGTGCGGTGGTGGTGTTGCCGCACGTGCATCCGGCCCGGCGCGGAAAGCGCAGTTGCGGCGGCCCTTCGGTGCCAGCCACGTCGCGTGAGCGGCGGGTTGCTCTGGTCGACACGTGGTGCTCTGGTTTGTTGTTTGGTGCCCTTTGGCCGGTGGGTGGTCCGTGTGTCTCGGTATCTGGTCGTGGTCGTGCTGCCCGTTTGTCGGCGTTGTCTGTGGCTTCGCTTTTGTTTTTGCGGCGTGCCGACGACCCGACGCGACCTTTACACCCAAAGTGTGGCGCCCGAAGGTGAACCAACGTAATCCGACCTCGGCGCTTAAGCTCTAAGCCTAAGCTGAGCGAACCGAACCTGTAGCGTTGCGTAGCGTGAGGTGAGGTGCGGTGAGGTCAGCCTCAGCGCCAAGTAAGCCAAGCTGTCCGGCCGTGAGGTGGGTGGGTAGGTAGGTAGGTAGGTAGGTGCGGCTGCTGCGGCCACCTGACGCCCGACGTGTGTTTGAATGCTTAACCTAAGTTTGAGGCTTAACCTAACCCAAGTGGCCTTAACCTAACCTAACCTAACCTAACCTAACCTAACCTAACCTAACCTCGGACGCCCGACGTGTGTTTGAATGCTTAACCTAAGTTTGACGCTTAACCTAACACCGACCCTTAACCTAACCCAAGTGCCCCTAACCTAACCTTAATGTAACGTAACCTAACCCAACCTCTGACGCCTGACGTGTGTTTTGAATGCTTAACCTAACCCAAGTGCCCTAAACCTAACGCACGTCCACCGAACGTAACCGAGACGTGTGAACCTAATGTCTAACTCGTAACGCGTGATGTTGGCTGTCGTGTGTGCTGACGGCAGATTGGGTTGGTCTGTAGTTGCGGATTTCGGTTTGCCTCGGGCGAGGGGTTGGCTCGTAAGCGGCGAGGGGCGCTCCGGCGGAGCATGTTGCTTTGCAGGCGGCGCCCGTTTTTGCGGCGGGCACAATTGAAATTGTTGGGAAACGAACGAAAGGGCTGTGAATGTTGGCGGGCGAGAGGAGGAGGACGTGGCCCGACGGCTGCGGGCCGATCGGGAAACGGTGGGAGGGCGATGGGGCGGCGGAGGTGCGTTTGCACGGCCGTCATCGCCGCACGCCTCCGCTTGTGTGGCTGTGGCGCCGGCCGCGCTGGCCGGGCTGCCGCGGCGACGGTGTGGGGCTTTTGCCGAAGGTTTGGCCATTGTGGCCGGTCGCCGGCTGGGGCTGTGGGGGCGGCATTTGGGCGTGGGCGGCGATTCTCGGCGGGCCGACCCAGGCTGTAGCGCGCGGTGGCTGCAGTTTGGCCGTGGTTTGCGGCGCTGCCGTGGCGACTGGTTGGCGACTGTGGTGTGGCTGTGTGTAGCCCCATCCTCGGTGGTTTGAAAGGCGCGGGTGGTTGTGGTGCAGGTGTGGGGCTGCTCCGCACAGGCTGTCGGACGTTGGGCGGTAGCAAGCGCGGGAGGCGCGGCGCGGCGGCGCGCAGAGTGGCGGCCGCTCTCTCGGCCGTCCGCGCCCGCCCGCGACACTGGCTGGGCCTGTGGCGCGAGGCGGCTATTCCTCTGCTGTGCGCTCCGCTCGCTGCGTGTCTCCTCTCGCTCTCGCTGCTCGCTGTGTTGTGTGTTAACGCGCGTCGTCGAAATGGCAGATCAGGCGGCTACGAACGAGACTGCTGCGGCACCCGCCGCCACCGGCACTACGAAGAAGGCAAAGTCTGCGTCGTCTGCGAAGAAGCCGCGCGCCAAGCCTGCGCACCCGCGCACCTCTGAGATGGTGACGGCCGCCATCAAGAGTCTGAAGGAGCGCGGCGGATCGTCGCTGCAGGCGATCAAGAAGTACATTGCCGCGCACTACAAGCTGGACGCGGAGAAGCTGGCGCCGTTTATCAAGAAGTACCTCAAGTCGGCCGTGGTGGCGGGCGAGCTGGTGCAGACGAAGGGGAAGGGCGCGTCCGGCTCTTTCAAGCTTGCCGGCGCCGGCGGCGGGGCGGCTGAGGGCGGCAAGGCTCGTGCTGGCGGTGCCAAGAAGAAGCGCGCCGCTCCGGCCAGCAAGGAGAAGAAGGGCGCCCGTGCGGCCGGCGCAAAGAAGGCTGGTGGCGTGAAGGCGGCGACTGGTCGGAAGGCGGGCGCCGCCAAGAAGGCGTCTGCGGCGTCGGCCGCTCCCGCCGGTGCGAAGAAGGCGGCTGCTGCCAAGCCGGCCAAGGCCAAGTCGCCGTCGAAGGCGAAGAAGGCCGCCAAGGTTCCGACGAAGAAGCCGAAGGCGCCGCGCCCGAAGAAGGCGACGACGCCGTCTAAGGCGAAGGCTTCGCCCAAGAAGAAGAAGTAGAGAGGAATGGGAAAGGAAGGGTTGGCGGTTGACTCCGTCGTCCGCACCCCCCGTCCCCGTCGTCTAGTGGCGCGCAACAGACGCGCGGCCCAAAACGGCCCTTCTCAGGGCCATCAAAGCACGTCGGGAAGGTTGTGATTGTCGTGTTTGTGTTGCGGTGTGGTTGTGTCGTCTGGCGTTTCTGTATGCCCGTGTGTGGATACTGTTTGCGTGCCGTGGTGGTTGGATTGCGGGGGGTCGGTGGCGGGTGCGGGCGGCGGTAGCGGTTGATTGTCGCCGTTTTTGGTCGCGGCCGGCCGACGGTTGGTTTTGTTGTCATGTTGTTTGAATACTTTGGTTTGCCTGCCTGCCTGCCGTCTTCTCGGACGTGTCTTGTCTTGTGTGTGTGTGTGTGTGTGTTCTTGGATGGAACGGGGGCGGGGGACGTTGAGATGTGGGGAAAGGGTCGGTGGCGTTGGACGTGCCTGGCTTTTTGTTTGTTTCTCTTTTCGAAACGAAGCGGCGGCCGGCCGTGTGGTTGACGGCGTCGGCCGATGGGTATTGTGCGCCGCGCCGGGGAGGGATGATGTTGATTGTTGCGCGCGCCAGCAAGCTGGCAGAGGAGAGCGGCTGTGGCGGACGGACGGGAAGTGGAAGTGGTGTTTTGTCTTTGGTTCTGTGGTTGTGGGGCGAGAGGCGACCGACAAAGTTTGCTCGCGACGGAGTGATGTTAGTGGCCCTTAAAAGGGCCGTTTTGTTTGTTTGCGTGCGTGGGCGGTGCCCAGCGGCTGGCGCGGTGTTTAGGCGCGCTCGCCGCGGATGCGGCGCGCGAGCTGGATGTCCTTGGGCATGATGGTGACGCGCTTGGCGTGGATTGCGCACAGGTTGGTGTCTTCGAAGAGGCCGACGAGGTAGGCCTCGCTGGCCTCCTGCAGGGCCATGACCGCGGAGCTCTGGAAGCGCAGGTCGGTCTTGAAGTCCTGGGCGATCTCGCGCACTAGGCGCTGGAATGGCAGCTTGCGGATGAGCAGCTCTGTGCTCTTCTGGTAGCGCCTGATTTCTCGCAGGGCGACGGTGCCCGGCCTGTAGCGGTGGGGCTTCTTGACGCCGCCGGTGGCGGGCGCGCTCTTCCTCGCCGCCTTGGTGGCGAGCTGTTTGCGCGGCGCCTTTCCGCCGGTGGACTTGCGGGCCGTTTGCTTTGTGCGGGCCATAGCGGTAGCGGTTAGCGGAGCGGCGTGGAGGCGAGCGAGGTGCTGCGTCGGGTGCTGCCTTGACGACACGGGCGCGCGCCAGCGGCCGTGGTGCGCTTATATGCCCTCGGTTGCGCGTGGTGGGGGGAGGGCGGGCCAGAGTCTATATAGGGGGGCTGGCGCGTGCGCCGGGCGCAGGCCATTCAGCCGCTCGCTGCAGCGGAGGACGGAAGCTCGTGTACGTGCCTCCGCCTTTGTTCGCTCGCTGCGGGATTTCCCGGCCGGCTGCGCTGCTTTCGAGCACGTGGCACTATGCTGGCTTAGCGCTCGCGCTTTGCTAGCAAGCAAAATTGTCGTGTCATCGTAGATACCACCAGTACATCACGCTGCAGAGCTCCCACTCTGCTTCCTCCGAGCCTAGGGACTTATCCAAGTCAGGGCCCGTGGCGCTGCCCGGTGTCCCGCGCTTGTGTAGCTTAGGGTCAGCGCTGCCCCAGATACCCTGCGGTGTTAACAAACAGGTGCATCTGACTTCTTTAGCGTGTGGGCTGGTGGACTTTCCAAACTGTCCGACGTCTGAGCATACTGCCCCTGGGCAGTCCTCTAACCAAATCCGCTGTGGGAGCCCACAGGGCGACCACAGCTTGAACATGTCAGCACAAAACACCACACGTAAACAATCACGGACACCAGACGAACCAGACGCGATGTCCGAAAGCCAGCCCAAAAGGCAGGCTATGGAGGAGGAAGCAATAGCTGCTGCAACTCCGTTACCAGAGGACGGTGAGGACATGGAATATGAGGCAAATGTCCCTACCAATAACAGATTTGAAGCTCTCTCAGGAGACGCTGCTGACGTTCCCCAGCCAGGCCCCTCACAACCTCAGGAGTCTCGTAAATTTAAGGTCCCTCCCATAGTCTGCTACATGACGAAGGGATACCTAGAATTAGTCAAAGAACTGAAGCCAGGATTAAAAAGTAAAATTCTGTGCTCCTACAGAAAGGACACGATTAAAATACAGGTAGACAACCTAGTTGACTACCAATATGTTATTGCGAATCTCAATCTAAGGAAAATCCAGTACCACACGTACGACTTAGATCCTAAGAAATTCGTCAAAGTTGTTGTCAGAGACCTTCCCATAGAGGCGGAGGATATCCAAGTCATGGATGCCATCAAGGAGCTAGGATATGATGTGCAAAACATCATCGCGTTTAAAAAAGTCGAGGAGGTAAATGGGAAGCAGGAACTGAGCAAAATGCCCATGTACTGCGTCACCCTAACCAGGACCCCAGACTGGGACTCCATCTATAAAGTCAAACTCCTACTCGACTTCAAATGTAGGATCGAATCATACAAAAAGTCGGATGGGCCTACGCAATGTTACAGGTGCCAGCGGTTTAACCATGGCTCCCGAAACTGTACAGCAAACCCCCGCTGCGTCAAATGTGGCGGAGACCACCTCAGCAGTCTCTGTAAAAAACCTAAATCGGCTCCACCAAAGTGCGTCCACTGCCAAGGGGCGCACCCAGCCAACTTTAGAAGATGTCCAACTTGGGTTGCATTGACCCAACAAATGAGAGCCAGTTCGGGGCAACAGGCGGCAGCTACGCCTAGAGCACCAGCTCCCGCAATAAACACACAAAATTTTCCAAACCTGAGGCAACGCCAGCAGCCGCCAACCACCCAGAGGTCTGCTGGAAGACCCTCCACTACCCGCCCAGTCGGAACTGCCGCGGCAGCACCGCCGCGCCGCCCGGCATGGAACATCCCAGCGGGACCCTCCCCTGCACAAAACAACTCCGGAGAAGCGTTTGGGCAACTCCAAGATATCCTCCGCCTGTTTGGGAACTGCAACCTAACACATCTATTTCATACTGTGAAGACCACTCTAGAGAGGTTGACACAAGCGCCAGACGCGATGTCTAAAATAATGGTAATTGCTCAGGGAATCATGACATTCATCAATGGACCCTAGACGCAATGACCACATCGTTATATTAAACTGGAATGCCGACGGCATCTCCGATCAAAAGCACTCAGTTGAGTATTTCCTTGATGACTATGGTATAGATGTGGCTCTTGTCACAGAAACCCACCTAGACCCTCACAAGTCCTTGTCCATTAGGAACTATAATATGTATAGAACTGATAGAATAAACCGACCTAAAGGCGGAACCCTAGTTTTAGTTAAAAATAGAATACCACATAGGCTTATCACAATCCCTCCACTGACCAGAGTGGAGGCAACGGCCATAGAAATTAAAATAGGCCAGCACCATGTAGTATTAGTTGCAGCCTACAACCCTCCTGATGGGCGTATCCCTTCAGGTGACTTAGACATAATTTTAGGATTAAGCCAAAGAGTCGTCATTGGTGGAGACTTGAACTCAAAAAACAGATCGTGGGGCTGTAGGGCGAACAACGCCAGTGGAACTGCACTTAAAAACTACCTTGAAGGAAAGAACAACATCACCCTAATAGCACCTGAAGAGCCAACGCACTTTCCAAGGAGGGAAATGAACCGACCGGATATACTTGACATCTTCTTGATTAAAAATTTCCCCTGGGCGCAAAACCCCACGGTCCTAAACCAGCTCGATTCCGATCATAATCCTGTTACATTAGAGCTAGCCGGTGCCGGACACGTCTCAAGCAGCAACGTGTACTACACATATGAGACTGACTGGGAGCAATACACCAACTTGGTAGGCCTGCACACAGATGAGATACCACCCATGACCAATAGAAGACGCATTGATAATGCAATCGAACAACTTACCAACGTAGTGAATGAATGCCATCGGCTTTCAACCACGAAAACCCGCCACGAGAGGGGCCGACAGGACCTGCCAGACGAACTCCAAGTACTTCTCAGTACTAAGCGGAGGTTCCGAAAGCGCTGGCAGACCTATCGGGACCCAATCGATAGGCGGATAATGAACAGTCTCGCCCAAGAACTTAGAGTCCGACTGGCTGAATACAGGAGTGCTCGCTGGGAAGAAACACTAACACAAACGGAGAATAATCCCCAGAAATTCTGGAGAATAGTCAAAAGCCGCAAAGAGAAGCCCCGAAGCATCCAGCCACTACATGGAGAGAATGGCCTCGTCTACGACCCCCCAGGGAAAGCGGAGGCTATGGCCAACTCTCTTGAACTGCAGTTCAAGATCCACAACATCGAGGATGAAGAAGCAGACGCCCAAGAGGAACGAGTGGAGAGGGAGGTTCCCAGAATCCTGCGACGCGCGTCACCAACTTCCTTCGAGCCCGTCACATGCCAAACTGTCTGTTCGATCATCAAAGGGCTCGGCAACTCCAAGTCCCCTGGTCCAGATGGCATACGCAATCTACAGCTCAAAAATCTACCACCCACAGCACTCCTCTACCTTACATCAATCTATAACTCCTGCCTCCAGAAGATGTATTTCCCATCCACATGGAAAATAGCTAAAGTAATTACCATTCCAAAACCCAACAAAAATCCCTTATTCCCCCAGAATTACCGCCCTATATCACTCCTCAGCTCCCTCGGAAAAATCCTAGAACGCCTGATCCTAGCAGCCCTTAAATCCTTCCTCACTGAACGTAATATCACCATCCCAGAACAGTTTGGCTTTCGTGCTGGGCATGGCACCATTTCCCAAGCCACCCGAGTAGTCGAACAGATATGTAAGGCAAGGGCCGAAGGGCAGAGCACAGGCGCGGTCTTCTTAGATGTGGAAAAGGCTTTTGACCGAGTCTGGCACGACGGCCTAATTTACAAGCTCCACCAATGCGACTCTCCTGTACACTTAGTAAAAATCCTGGCTTCTTTCTTAGAAAGTAGAAAATTTTTTGTTATGCTAGAAAGTAGTAAAAGTAGACTTAAGGACATAGAAGCAGGGGTCCCCCAAGGTTCTGTATTAGGCCCATTCCTATATAGCCTATACACAAACGATATACCAAGAAGTCCCAACACCCATATTGCACTATTTGCGGACGACACGGCCGTCTATGCAAGCCACCCGAACCTAAATTACGCGACACACCACCTTCAGAGACACCTAGATTTAATCACACAATGGTGTAATATCTGGAAAATTAAAATAAACGCAGAAAAATGTAATTCAATCATGTTCACAACCAGGAGAAGGCCTCCAAACCGCCAAGTATCCATTGACGGTAGGGACCTCCTCTGGTGTAACGAAGTGAAATATCTTGGACTAACGATAGACGCCAAACTACTGTGGAACTCCCACATAACAAATGCGTGTAATAGAGGTTCGGGCAGGATCTACAACCTGTATCCACTGCTGAAAGGAAATGGCCTGTCCACCAGAACTAAGCTTAAAATATGGAAGATGGTAGTCCTACCATCTCTACTATATGGCTGTGAGGTCTGGGGAATGGCAGCAGACTGTCACCATAAAAAGCTTCAGGTTCTCCAAAACAAGGCACTGAGAATAATTACAGACGCGCCCTGGTTCGTCTCAAATAACACAATCCACAACGACACCAACATGCCAACCATCACTACACTCATCCAACAGAAAACACAAACATTCTACACAACTTCTGAAAACTCGCCGCACCTTCTCATCTCCTCACTCGGATCAGATCCATTTCACATCAACTACAAACATCCGAAAAACACATTAACTCGACACTACAGAGTATAACACATTCACAACACAATACATGCACAAACACATATAACTCATGTAATTAAACCAACATGTCAAAACCTCCTAGCTCATGACAGAAGGCAAAATGGCGAAGTCCACTGGCCCTTCAAACGCTAAACGGGCAAGACCAACTGGCCCGACATGATACTCCGCCGGGCGCAGACCGTAGCCGACTCGCTAGCGCCGGGTGAGGAGCCAGCCGCTGCAGCAGACGTTTTGCTTGCCTTGAGCTTTTTTGAGGATTTAGAAGAGATGACTGGCCGCGGCAAGGGAGGAAAGGGGCTCGGCAAGGGTGGCGCCAAGCGGCACCGCAAGGTGTTGCGCGACAACATCCAGGGCATCACGAAGCCCGCGATCCGCCGCCTGGCTCGCAGGGGCGGCGTGAAGCGCATCTCTGGTCTGATCTACGAGGAGACCCGCGGAGTGCTGAAGGTGTTCCTGGAGAACGTGATCCGCGACGCGGTGACGTACACTGAGCACGCCAAGCGCAAGACTGTGACGGCCATGGACGTGGTGTACGCCCTGAAGAGGCAGGGGCGCACCCTGTACGGTTTCGGCGGTTAGGCGCGTCGCAGCCGGTGTGCTGTGCCGCGTTGGCCTTCCCGCGGCCGTGGGAGAGACGAAAACGGCCCTTTTCAGGGCCACCACACTGTTCGGAAATTGAAAAGTGCGAAAGAGTCTGTGTTGTTGCTGCGTGTGTTGCCTGCCTGCCTGCCTGCCTTCTTTCTTTCATTCTTCATTTCGTTTGCGTTTGACTGACGTGACGTGACTGGGAGAAAGGAAAGGAAGCGGGTCTTGTGTGTGTGTGTGTGTGTGTGTGTGTGCGTGCGAGAGAGGGCGTTGTGTGTTTGTTTTGTTTATCGATCGATGGAGACGCCGGGCTGTGTGTTGTTGTTGTGCGAGAGGCGGTGAATGTTTGCGTGGTTTCGGCTGTGTGTTTGCGGCGGCGTTGGAGTTGGCGAGGCAAGGCGTGCCCATAGGCGGCCGGATCAGCTGTTTCGTTTGTATGGGGCGCGCGGGAGTGGAGGGCGGTGTGTCGACACGCTCGTTTAACGCTGTCGTTGTCGTTTGGAAGGCGACTGTGCGTGCGTGGAGGTGCTTGAGGCAAACGAAACAAAAACAAGAGAAATGTGTGTGTGTGTGTGTGTGTGTGTGTGTGTGTGTGTGTTGGGCCACACGGGCTGTGGACGACAAGATGGCGGCGGCTCTTCTTGTTCTTCTCTCTTTTAGTCCTCTACCGTTGGTGGAGGTTATTGTCGCCTGTGGACATTTGCTCCTCTTTTCTGTGTGTTGTTCTTATCTTTGGTAGTGTGCTTTTTCGGACGTTGCTGTTTGTTGAGAGTGATTATGTGTTCTGTTTGTGCTACTGCTGGAGTAGCGACTCGGGTCTTGCACATCTGTCCCTGTGGTGTTCATATTGCCCAAGGGTCAAGACGTAATAGTCATTTTCTGAATTCCGCGCGGTGGCGTAGAACGCTTCTGCCAGGGCGCGGAATCGTGTTGTGGGTGGTTGTAGGCAGGTCTGCCGCGGGGGACGTGTAAGGCCCGTCGTAGAGCGCTCTGCTTTGGACCCTTCTGTAGGCGATGCGTCGTCGATCTGGCTGCATAGCCCCATACAGGGCGCGCATATTTCCAGTATCGCTACCCCTGTTGCGGGGTCGAGGGAACAGGGGTACAGGATCTGCATCCTGGCGTGAGCGTTTGTGCCAAGTCCCCCCCTATGTGACACTTCGATGTCAGGCGTGACACCGAGGTACCTCGCAGAATATCTCCCCCTGCAATCGTAGCAGTTGGTATGGTCTTGTTGCCGGCGGCGGCTGTGGAAGTGAAGTTAAAGTAAAGTAAAGCAAAGCGCGGCGAGGACGACTGAAATTTTGCTTTGGACGTAGGTTTGTGTGGTGGCCCTGAAAAGGGCCGATTGTTGTGAGCCGAGCCGGGCCGGCAAAGCGCGTTGCGTGCAGGGGAGCACGCAGCGCTGCTGGGCGGCGGGTCCGCGTGCCGATTGCCTGGCCTCTCTGTTTAGGCCTTCTTCTCGGTCTTCTTTGGCAGCAGGACGGCCTGGATGTTGGGCAGGACACCACCCTGTGCGATGGTGACGCCCGACAGGAGCTTGTTGAGCTCCTCGTCGTTGCGGATGGCAAGCTGCAGGTGGCGCGGGATGATGCGCGTCTTCTTGTTGTCGCGGGCCGCGTTTCCGGCCAGCTCGAGCACCTCAGCCGCGAGGTACTCCATGACGGCGGCGAGGTAGACGGGCGCCCCGGCGCCGACGCGCTCGGCGTAGTTTCCCTTGCGCAGGAGGCGGTGGATTCTGCCGACCGGGAACTGGAGCCCGGCCCTGCTTGAGCGGGACTTTGACTTGCCCTTGACCTTGCCTCCCTTTCCGCGTCCGGACATGGCGATGCGCTGTGGTGTAAAAACGAGACGAGACGAACGACGGTGCGAGCCGCAGCGAGTCGAGCAGCGGAGTGGCGGCGCCGCCACTCTCTCTCTCTCTCTCATCTTTTGCTTTCCCCTCTTTGGGGAAGTGTGAGTGGGAGTCTGTAGCCTTTAGGCTTTTACTCCCCTGTGAAAGTGTGTGTGTGATTTTTCTGTAGTTTTTGGTGTCTGTGATTTGTGATGATTGTTGTGAGTGTGTCTGGTACTTGCCTGAGGTGGGCGAGAAGTTTGTTGTTATATGGGGAGGAACAGGATGATGGATTTGGTGTAGGGATTTTCTCTTCGACTTAATCGTCGAAGATCGTCATAGGGCGCTTGTGCTTATCGCGGGACATGTCATACCGACCTAGGGAGTGGATGAGTGCGTTTCTGGATCTGGAAGAACCCTCATAGAAGGCCCTTGCCAGATCCTGGAAACGCTCTCTCAGGAGCGGGATTTCGGCTGCGGCGTGCAAGTCGTCTGTAGGGAATCCAAGAGGTAAGCGCAGTGCCCTTCTGAGGGCGCGGTTCTGCAGCCTCTGGAGTTTGTCCAGGTGCTGCTTCGCCGCGTATCCCCAGACAGGGCACGCATACTCCATTACTGGCCGGATCAGGGCCTGATACACGTTTAATGCTAGTGGGCAGGGAAGGGAGCTTGTTGAGTTCAGGATAGGATATAGGATGGACATTCTGGCGCAGACCTTCCTATGGACTTCGTCTATGTGGGGTTTCCACGTAAGACGAGAGTCCAAGGTTACGCCAAGGTACTTGGCGGTTCTGCGCCAGGGGAGTTGGGTTCCATTTAGGTGAAGGTGTAGGGGGGGACGTTGAGGAGGATCGCGCCTTCCGAGCCTGCGGGTAATCAGCATTGCCTGCGTCTTCTCAGAGTTAATGGTGATGCGCCAGCGACGGGCCCAAGTTTCTGTGTTATCTAAAACCCTTTGTAACCTACGGATGACCAGGTCCTTGTTCGCGTTTCTCGTGTAGAAGGCTGTATCGTCAGCGTACTGTGCGGTGTGCACCAGGGGGGCCGTTGGTGTGTCCGCAGTGTACAAACTGTACAATACGGGCCCCAGGACCGATCCCTGTGGCACCCCAGCACGAATACGCCTTCTGGTGGAGGTGGCAGTTTCCACCTTGACGGAGAAAGTCCTATTCGTGAGGTAGCTCTTGATCAGCTGAACTATGCTCCCGGGAAACCCTTGTGTGTACAACTTGTAGAGTAGCCCTCTATGCCATACTGAATCAAAGGCTTTGGCTACGTCCAGTAGCACTATCCCGCAGTAGCCTCTGTGGTTGAAGCCCTCTGTTGCTGCTTCAACCATTCTCATGACCTGTTGTGGGGCAGAGTGGTTCTGTCGGAAGCCAAATTGGAAATCCGGCAGAATTTGCTCTCTGGTAATATGTTCTTGTATGGGTCTTAGCAGGAGGCGCTCATAGATCTTGCTGAGAGTTGGCAAGAGGCTAATCGGCCTGTAGTGCTGCGGGAATAGAGGGTCTTTCCCTGGTTTGTGTATCGCGACCACCTCCGCATGTTTCCAGCAAGCTGGGAAAACACGGGATCGAGTAATCTCGTTGAGGACGTTCGCGAGGTGTGTGATCGCTGTGGGTGGGAGTTTTTTGACTAACTGATTTGTGACACTGTCGTGCCCTGGCGCCTTTTTTGTAGGGAGAGACCTGATTACTCTTGCCACGTCCTCGGGGGCAAAAAGTATGGGTTCGTCCTCTGGGTCCTCCTCGGCATTGAGGAAGACAGCCAGTTGACGACGGACCACTCTTTCATGCTCGTCGTCCTGGGGTTCTGCCGCTTGGAACTGCTTCTCGAAGGAGTCGGCGAGGGCGTTGGCCTTTCCAGCATGGCTGTAGACCAGTCCCCGCTCGCCATGCAGTGGTGGCATCCTAGCGCGTCGTTTTGTAAACTGTTTTGTCGCTTGCCATAGTGTGTGGTCGTCTACTTTGAGAGCTGTGAGGCGGTTTTGCCATTGCTGGTTTCTGTGCTCATTGAGCGCTACCTTCAGTTCTCTCTGTAGACGATAGAGCAGCCTCCTGGTGGCCTGATTTCTGGTGATCTTCCACTCTTTTGCTACTCTGTTCTTATGTCGAATTTGAGCTAGCAAGTGTTCCGGGAGCTGTATTTGCGGTGGTGGGCCATCCCTTTGTGGAGGGGTGGCTTCTTCCGCTGCCTGTAAGATGCTGCCTGTTAGGTCTTGTAGCGCTTGTTCTACTGTTTCGGCAGTAGGTGGCGGAGCGCGAGCGATATCAGAGGCGACAGTTTCTTGGTATCGCTCCCAGTCTGTACGTTTGTACGACGTCTGGTACCGTGGGAGTGCTACCCATTCTCCCACATCGACCTCCAGAA
The DNA here is from genome assembly GCF_023864275.1 of Schistocerca cancellata. NCBI lineage: Eukaryota > Metazoa > Arthropoda > Insecta > Orthoptera > Acrididae > Schistocerca > Schistocerca cancellata. The sequence continues at coordinate 455,044,689 of NC_064634.1, read as the reverse complement.
TCACTGGGTTGTGGTCGGAGGACATTCTGTTGATTGTCCTTGCGGTCACAAACCCTGCGATCCTCCTAGTGAGAGCTATGTCTAACACATCGGGCCTGCTTCCGTTTTTCGGAAAATGTGTGGGCTCGACTGGACCCCATGTTTCGAAGTGGTGGGTGCGCGCTAGTTGTTGCAGTTTGGCGCCTGCTCTGGATGTTACTCTAGAATTCCAGTCAGGGTGTTTGGCATTGAAGTCTCCCCCTATTACGAGTTTGCCTTCAATTTGCCCTAGAGCAGCTATGTCTCCCTCATCTATCTGGTCTTGTGGGGGTCGGTAGACTGCAACAATTGTTAGGGGTCCAGTGGCAGTGGTTACTTCCACCGCCACTGCTTCAATTTTGTTGGTAGCTGGTAAGAATACCTGGTGGTGGGGGATCCCTCTTTTTATGTATATGGCCACCCCTCCGCCTTGGGTTGGCCTGTCTTTGCGATAGCTGACATAGTTGGGGACTGTCGCTTTTATTCCCGGTTTTAGGTGGGTTTCCCCCATCATGCATATGTCGATGGAGAACTCCTTCATGAGTTCTCTGAACTCGACCTCTTGTTTAACAATGCCGTCTGCGTTAAAGACGCACATTGTCAGGCCTTGGATGTTTGGTCGTCTATCCATGATGGGGTTTTGATACTACTGAGGAAGTCGCAGAGGGGAGCGACTGCTGGACTGTTGCCTGAAGGGCAGCGAGGATCTGTGTGTTCTGCTTTTGGGCTTCCCTGAATTCCTTCATCATTTCCATGACGAGGTTCATGGTCTGCACCATTACGCCTAACAACTGATCCATGGGGGGGAAGTGTGTCTGGGGTTTCCTAGGGCCCCCTCCGTCAAGGAGGACCTGGTCGTTGTTTCTGTGTATTTCCCGGTGTTGTTCTTGTGTTGGTGTCTGATGATGTTGTGGTGGTTGGGCAATGCTTTCGTGGTTCCTCGGGGGAGAAACCACTTCCGCATATGTTGCCCTTGGTGTGTCTGGCCTTGGTTTTACCCAGGCCTTGTCTGTGTGTGTTATGTTTTGGTTTCTTGTGTGTCTGGATGGGTTCGTGGTGTTTTCTTTTCGTGTGTGGGGGGCGGCCTTTGCGCCCTTTGCCTGCTGTGTGTGTCTTTTATGGACCTCGCAACCTTGGTAACCCGCTGTGTGGTTTTTGCCACACAGCGCGCACCTTATTTGCGGGTCCGTGTGTTTTATGTTGCATGTTCGTGTATCATGGGCCTCGGCGCATTTTCTGCACCTCACTGCCATTGAGCAGTGTGCCGCAATGTGGTTGAGGCCCTGGCATCTGAAGCACTGCACCGTCTTGTTTTTGCGGCGCAGTGGTTCAGTGGTCACAGGGACCGCCAGGATCGTCTTAATGTCCCTTTTGTTCTGTGGGACGTCTGGCAGTGTGACCTGATACAGGGGCCATTTGCTGCCTATGTTTCCCATCTGTTGGACCGCCTTGACGATGTACCCCTGGGCGGTCAGGTCTGTTTTGATCGCCTGGGGGGCCACTCGTCTCGGTAGGTCCCTGATTACAATGTTTCTGTTGCGTGTTTTTGTTGTGGGGAAAGTGTAATGGGGTATGTTATTGCTGTTGAGAAGTGTTTTTACTGTGGTGTAGTGTTCAAGTGTCAGTAGTGTTATTTTTATCTTGTCACCACCAGCAGGTTTTGCTTTGAAATTTCCTCCCCCGATTGCTGTCTTTAACATTTCGAAGAGTTCCTCGTAGTTCCGAGTGAACTCCGCGACGATCGGAGGGAGGTGGTGGGTGACCTGGTTTTGTGTTTGTGTTGTTGTGTCATGTGGTGTCTCTGGCTCATCGGCCACCGCCTGGAACCTGTTCGGGGTGGGTTCCACTCCCCTGGCCGGTGGAAGCCTCGGCTGGCGAAACGTTTTCTTCGCCAGCACGAAACCATCCGAGTCCTGCCCGGTTACGCGGTTCCCTTCCAGTGCTGGTGTTTCCTGGTCCCCTCCTAGGACGACGACAGGTGCTGTCGGGGGCGCAGGCTCCTCGGAGGGTGTGGAAGTGGCTGGGGTGGTGGTGGTGGAGTGCTTTTTCCCCCTGGAGTGCTTCTCCTTCTTGTCCTTCCTCACACGCCGCTGCTTGGATGTGGTGGACTTGAGTGGGGGGGATTTAAGGAACTGGGATCGGGTGGGGGGTTGGGTGGCAGTTGCGGGTTTGGGAAGGATTTTTGTCGGTTGACTGGGCTTCTGCTTGCCATTTAGGTTACGGATATGGTCAGCAAGGAGGCCACAGCTGTTGGCAAGCAGGAGAGGGCTGAGGAGAGGGGAGGGAGGGGCGGGATCGCAAATACTGACGATGTATTTGTTTGTTTGCGTATTGTGTGGTTTTGCCATGTCGGTCGCGGAAAGGGGGCTTGCTGCCAGGTTATTGTCAGTTGCAACTTTTGTTGGCACCGTTGGGTTTTCCGGTTGCAGTGCTGACCCTAGTAACACGATGGCAGACGCGGAATTCTGGACGGGGGCGGCGGAAAACCTCTCTGTGGTTCCGCGGCCCGCTTCCAGGTCCTGGCCTACTTTTTCCCTATTCTTGGGGGGGGCAGAGACTGACTCTGCGGCAGCTGAGGTGCTCGAGACGGCCGGCCGCGCGGCCCGCGGCAACAAGAAAGCGCGCCTCGTGTCGTCGGCGGAAAGAGACCGCCGCGACCCCAAGGCGTCGCCCAAGCTCGACATTCCACAACGACGAGAAGACACGACAACTCTGCCAGGCGACGCCATGCAAAATTTTCTCCAAGTGCCGTCCGTGCTGAGACCTAGGCGTAAGTGCCCGTCAATGTTTTGATAAAAACAGAGCCGGTGATCACTCCTGTTTTTACTCCCGTACAAGCGGGGGCCTATGGCTGACAGTACACCAGTGAGAGGAGCGATGCTCAACCCTCGACTGCTACTCAGCGAGTGCGGCGCCGCCAGGGGTGGGGGTCCTTTATGCTCTCGGGTGCGGCGGCCGGTTGCGCTCGCGGCCCATTGGTCGGCGGCCGCAACGGGGCGAGCTGGTAAAGGTGCGGCGGCGGGGCGCGCTGGGTGCCACTGTGTGGGGAGACGCTGACTAGAGCGGAGCGCTTGCTGCTGGTGTTGCTGCCGTACGTTCTTGTTTGTTTGCGATGCCGCCCAAGACTAGCGGGAAGGCCGCCAAGAAGGCTGGCAAGGCGCAGAAGAACATTTCGAAGGGCGACAAGAAGAAGAAGCGCAAGAGGAAGGAGAGCTATGCCATCTACATCTACAAGGTGCTGAAGCAGGTGCACCCTGACACGGGCATCTCGTCGAAGGCGATGAGCATCATGAACAGCTTCGTGAACGACATTTTCGAGCGCATCGCGGCCGAGGCGTCTCGCCTGGCGCACTACAACAAGCGCTCGACCATCACGTCCCGCGAGATCCAGACCGCTGTGCGGCTGTTGCTGCCTGGCGAGCTGGCCAAGCACGCCGTGAGCGAGGGCACGAAGGCGGTGACCAAGTACACGAGCTCCAAGTAAGGAGGTGGCTCTGGAATGGAAGGAGATCCTCCGTTGCGAGAGCGGCAAAACGGCCCTTTTCAGGGCCACCAAATGGCCTTTGCGGGAAGGGCGGAATTGTTGTTGTTTATGTTTTTGTTTTGTTTTGTTTTGTTTTGTTGTGTGTGTGAGTGGGTGGACGGCGGCAATAGCTACCGCTTTGGTTGCGACGGGGTGGGGTGGGGTGGCCGATGCGATGAATTTGATTGTTGGGGGCGCGTCGCGTGTTGCGGGGTACGGCCACGGTGTGACGTGGAATGGAGGCACGTGCGCACAACTCGTTGGTGTTGCCTGTCTGCGAGGGGGGGAAGTGCGATCGGTGATGTGCCCTTTGGATGGAGGTGCCGGTTAGTTACGTGACGGATGGAAACGAAACGCGATTGTTGGGAATGTCAGTGTGTAACGACGGCCGTTTGCGGGTCGGTTTGCACGCCATATATGGCGAGGGTGAAATGTGTCTGTAAATGCAGCGTGGAGGCGTGTGAGTGACGTTTAAATGAACGCGCATTGAGACACCAATGTGTATTGCATTGTACGGGCGACACGCACGATGATGTACCTTTCCTCCGACTCTGATTTCGATAGTCGTGTCTGACCGACTGTGTCTGCTTGTGTGCGTACGACGCACGCACACCGACGTCGTCATTGAAGATGCATGCACGCGTGGTCCAGTGCAGTACAGTAGAGTAAGCGCGACGCTAGAAGACGACGGTCGCTTTGGCGAATGTGCGTACACGTGTTTGTGTGTGTGTCGGTGGTGTGGTCCGATCCGTCGCCTCTGGGACACTGTCGATCGGCGCGGTACACCGGCATCACGCAACGGACGTCTTGAACACCGTCATACCGTTGGTACACCGTCGCGCTGAGGACGGTTACCGAAAGGTGGACGAACCTCTGATCGGTCGAATGTCTGGGCAGAACGTGAGGAGGAGAGAATGGTGGAGGAAAGGACGGAGGGAAAAAAAAGAGAGAAAAAACGGAAAAAAACAAGAACGAAACAAAACGGAGAAACGCAGTGTAGAGCAACGGAACGTTCCCGTGTCGGAGGTGTATTGTAGCCGCACTGAAATGCGTGTAACGGCGCGGCGGCAAGTGTCTTGCCGTGGTGAACGTTACCTTTGACGGCTGAATTGTGCGTTGCGTTGCTTTGCTTTCCCGGATGTGTATGTAACGTTCGTTGAGATGGTTCTGAGGAAGAATGTACGACAGTGCCCGTGCCGTCTATGTTCGTGTGCAAAGCCATTGTGTGTGTGTGTGTGTGTGTGTGTGTGTGTGTGTACGGAATGATGTCTGTAGGTGTTAGTGAACATGTTTTACCAGTGGGGGAAATGGATCGTCGATGGTTGCCGTCACGGTCGAGATGAGATAACGCACGCACCCTCCCTCCCTACATGAAGGTGTCAAGAAAGTGTGTTAACCGGGGTTTGTTTGTCGTTCGTTAAAGGGAAGGGACGAGAGAGAGAGAGAGAGAGAGAAAAGGGAAGTGGGATGGTGCGTTCATTTTGTGTGTGTGTGTGTGTGTGTGTGTGTGTTGTTTTGAGAATTGCGTCCGGGAATGGCGGTGGGCGTGCCCTGCATGTGGCCCGGAAGGCTGTTCGTTTCGCGGTAGTGTGTGGACAGGGGATGGGCACGCGTAACGCTGCTGGCATGGCATTCGGGAGATGGGAGGGGACAAACGAAGAGAACAAGACGCACGCGGAGGCTATAAAGACGGGAGGGGCGCGGTGTGGGTGGCTTGCGCTGCGCTCGGCTGGCGCGTGCGGCGTTGTTTTTGTGCAAAAGAAGAGAAAACGAATGGGTTGCCGGGAGGGGGCCGTTGTGGTGTAGCCGCAGACGCGGCTGTCAGTGAACGTGGTGAGACCGACGGATGCGGGAGGGGCGGGGGCGGCGGTGAGAGCGGGCAAAACACTAGAAGAAGGAGAAAAACGCTGCTGCAACCAACATAAAATGAGGCCTTTTGTAACCTGCCAGCAACAAAACAACAACAAAAAGAAAGGTCTATCAACATTGAATGTAAATGGAAATGGACCCAAGTGTAACCTCCCCGCACAAATAGTCGTAAGTAAGTAAGCGAGTGAGTGAATGATGATGAAAATGTGCCGGAATGTTGTTAACGTCCCTAGAAAATGAACGAACGAACGAACGAACGAACGAACGAACGAAGATTGATGAGAAACGCGCGGTAATATGATGAATGGAAATAATGAACCATGAACATCTCAACAGACATAATTGAAAACCCGATAAAGGTTGTAAGGGCAGCGCTGGCTGACCTTTCGGCCCTGTATTCTGAAACGTCCCCCTTTGAACAACAATGTATACAAAACTGTGCTTAAACTGACACACAATATTTTGAGCGCAACGCAATCTGACTATCTATCAAAGATCCCTGCAAAAGAATGGCCCTGAGTAACATTAAAGTACACCTTTCGGAAATCACTTACCTCACAAAAATCTTCATTAGTCGAACTACTGCAGTACAGCGAGCACCACTGCTGCCAGCTAAATAAGAGATTCAAACTACGGAGGGCACTAACTACTGATAGGGATAGTTAGCAAAGTAAAGATGTTTAATAGAGAACAACAAACAATGTATTTACCCTTAATATCATCACCAGTCATAATATATGTAATTTGAAAAGTCCGCCATCTCTCTCCTCACATGCACCATTGCTGGCGGCTCACCCCTAACTGCGCAACGCTACGCGCTGTTCACATCCAGCTATAGCAGTCCATGACAACAATGCAAACTAGCCACAGACTGCACACAGCACAGGCAGTGATTTTCACGCAGAGCGCTACGTGGCGTTACCAATATAAAAAATCTAAACAAACAGCCTGTGTACAAATTAGAAGAAAAAGAGCAAAAGATCGTTACGTCAATAAAAAAAAACAAAAAGACAAAAGAGAAAACAAACTGCATCTGTATGTGCTCTTAACTGTAGATACCTGTACACAGCTTCGTGCAATGAATGCCGGCTCACATTTAATGTTGATTGTTGGAGGAAATGCGTAGGAAATATTCTTTAAATGGAAATGAATGGTTGTACGTTAAAAAAGTTAGTTTGGAAACAAAGTATTATTGGGGCATTTTGTTGTGAAGAAAATAGTTACAATTGACATACATTATTAGATTTGCGCAATGCAGCTTCATTACCTTACCTTTAATAACAATATGCATCGTCCCGAACGGAGACCAGAGTCGCGAGAAGAGCACGCCGCCGCCCGCTCAGTACAATCGTCCACTCGCCAATACTGTCGACTGACTACTACCTCTCCCGACCCGCCACATATAGATGACAACTGTTCCTGCCGACGCGCTACGTGCTACTAGTGTCGTGTGGCGCAGACTAGCGACGATAAGAAACTCTCTGGTCAGAGATTGTGTCGTGCCTCGCCATCGCTGGTAATGAGTACATACGTGTTTCAGCGCGCGTACCGGAACACGCAGTGCGGAGCCCAGAGACTGTGTTGTCGAGGCCGTCGACGCAGTGCATGTCGGTCGGTCGGTCGAGTGCGTGCGGGAGGGCAGAGAGGCAGCGTCGGCACGGAGATGCACGCACGGGGGGCTGCGGCGTGGCGCGTTTGCGGTAGGCGCCTTTGGTGGCAACGGCCGGGACAAGCAGCGGTGTATGGTGTGGTGCGGGCCGGACAGGGGCGGAGGAGGAGGAGGCGGCGCGACGATGGCATTGGGGCGGAAACGGGGACGGCGACGGCGGATGTTGAGAGGCGTCACGCGCGGACCGACACAGACGCACAGATAGATAGGGAGGAAGAAGAGGGGGCGGCTGGTGAGTGCAATTTAGGCGGTAGACACAAGAGGTCGGCACGGCATTTGCGTGATGTGGCGTTGTGACGGGGTGTGCTCGCTTGCCTCGTTTTGTTGATGCGCGCAGGAAGATGTGCAGAGCAGCGGCGGGCGGCTCGGTTCGGTTTGGCCCGGCGGGCCGCGCTGTTGTCGCGGACGTGAGCGCCCCCTGGCGGGTGGCCGGAGGCGGCGCGGCGTGTTGGACGTGTGGCTGGCGGCAGTGCACAATTGCGAGTGGCTGGCGGTGTGGCGGTTGGCGCGTCGGCCGGCCGAGAGAGAGGAGAGGTATGTGTTTGCGGGCGCCTTTGCTGCGCGGCGTCGTGCAGGGAGGGCGGGCGCTTGTCGACTGTGTGACTGTGTGGCGAATTGGCGGCGTTGTGCTCCGGCCGAAGGCGTCGGGAAAGGAGAGTTGGTCGTGATGTCATGTCGCGCCGTGTCATGTTTGCGAAACGGCTGCCGAGAGGTGTGGTGGTAGCGAGCCGGTCGGTGTCAGTGCGATGGGAATGTGCGTTTGGCGGTTTTCGGTGTGCTTTTTGCGGCGTGAGAGTGGGGCGGGCGGGCGGGCGGGCGGGCGGGCTTTTGCTGTTGTTGGTTCCTTGTGTCTTGTGTGTAGCTTGATGGCAACGTGGAAGGACGCCGGTTTCGAGCCGTGCGTGTGGTTGTCGACGTTGACTGGTTGGGGTGTGCCGTTGCACGTGCATGTTTGGGTCGTTGGTGTGGTTTTGGCTGGCTGGCTGGCTGGCTGGCTGGCTGGCTGGCTGTGTGTACGGGAAGGGGGAGGCGGCGGTGGATAGTGCAGTAGTTGTGTCGTTGCCACGGGCGTCGGGTGCGGCTGTGCGTAGTGGCGGAAAGGTGTCGGTTGCGGGAAGCGAGGCCGTCGTTGGCGGTGTCGCGTGCCTTCGTGAATCGAGTGGGGCGGGGAAAGGAGCAGCGTGCCGCTGCGTCGTGGCCGTTAGCCAGAGGCTGTGCTTTGATAGTTTTGTGGACGGTTCGTGCGAGGCGATTTGTTGCCTGCCCTATGTTTGTTTGTTGTTTTTGGAGACGACGACTGGTTGGTGGCGTGCGCGCGAGCGAAGTGGCGGTGTGCGTTTCCCGTGTCGACTGCCGACTGCCGGCTGCCGGCTGCCGGCTGGCGACAGGTGCGCCGTCGGTGGGGTGGGTGGCCGGCACAAGTAGAGGCGGCGGCGGCGTCGTTGCGGTGTGTTTGTGTTGTCGGCTGTGTCGGCGACAGCTGTTTGTGCGGTGCGTGTGAATGGTGGTGCAAACGTGTGTGCTGGCGTTGAGGCTGCGACCGCGGCGTGTTGTTGGTTGATGTTGAACAGCGGCTGTGTGCGGTGGTGGTGTTGCCGCACGTGCATCCGGCCCGGCGCGGAAAGCGCAGTTGCGGCGGCCCTTCGGTGCCAGCCACGTCGCGTGAGCGGCGGGTTGCTCTGGTCGACACGTGGTGCTCTGGTTTGTTGTTTGGTGCCCTTTGGCCGGTGGGTGGTCCGTGTGTCTCGGTATCTGGTCGTGGTCGTGCTGCCCGTTTGTCGGCGTTGTCTGTGGCTTCGCTTTTGTTTTTGCGGCGTGCCGACGACCCGACGCGACCTTTACACCCAAAGTGTGGCGCCCGAAGGTGAACCAACGTAATCCGACCTCGGCGCTTAAGCTCTAAGCCTAAGCTGAGCGAACCGAACCTGTAGCGTTGCGTAGCGTGAGGTGAGGTGCGGTGAGGTCAGCCTCAGCGCCAAGTAAGCCAAGCTGTCCGGCCGTGAGGTGGGTGGGTAGGTAGGTAGGTAGGTAGGTGCGGCTGCTGCGGCCACCTGACGCCCGACGTGTGTTTGAATGCTTAACCTAAGTTTGAGGCTTAACCTAACCCAAGTGGCCTTAACCTAACCTAACCTAACCTAACCTAACCTAACCTAACCTAACCTCGGACGCCCGACGTGTGTTTGAATGCTTAACCTAAGTTTGACGCTTAACCTAACACCGACCCTTAACCTAACCCAAGTGCCCCTAACCTAACCTTAATGTAACGTAACCTAACCCAACCTCTGACGCCTGACGTGTGTTTTGAATGCTTAACCTAACCCAAGTGCCCTAAACCTAACGCACGTCCACCGAACGTAACCGAGACGTGTGAACCTAATGTCTAACTCGTAACGCGTGATGTTGGCTGTCGTGTGTGCTGACGGCAGATTGGGTTGGTCTGTAGTTGCGGATTTCGGTTTGCCTCGGGCGAGGGGTTGGCTCGTAAGCGGCGAGGGGCGCTCCGGCGGAGCATGTTGCTTTGCAGGCGGCGCCCGTTTTTGCGGCGGGCACAATTGAAATTGTTGGGAAACGAACGAAAGGGCTGTGAATGTTGGCGGGCGAGAGGAGGAGGACGTGGCCCGACGGCTGCGGGCCGATCGGGAAACGGTGGGAGGGCGATGGGGCGGCGGAGGTGCGTTTGCACGGCCGTCATCGCCGCACGCCTCCGCTTGTGTGGCTGTGGCGCCGGCCGCGCTGGCCGGGCTGCCGCGGCGACGGTGTGGGGCTTTTGCCGAAGGTTTGGCCATTGTGGCCGGTCGCCGGCTGGGGCTGTGGGGGCGGCATTTGGGCGTGGGCGGCGATTCTCGGCGGGCCGACCCAGGCTGTAGCGCGCGGTGGCTGCAGTTTGGCCGTGGTTTGCGGCGCTGCCGTGGCGACTGGTTGGCGACTGTGGTGTGGCTGTGTGTAGCCCCATCCTCGGTGGTTTGAAAGGCGCGGGTGGTTGTGGCGCAGGTGTGGGGCTGCTCCGCACAGGCTGTCGGACGTTGGGCGGTAGCAAGCGCGGGAGGCGCGGCGCGGCGGCGCGCAGAGTGGCGGCCGCTCTCTCGGCCGTCCGCGCCCGCCCGCGACACTGGCTGGGCCTGTGGCGCGAGGCGGCACTTCGAGTTAGCGATGCAGTGCAAGCAGGACCGTGCTACTCAAGCGAAGGGTGTGGCGGATCGCCGCCAGGCGGGACGGGCTCGGGCGACCGAGTCCGCCCCGTCTGCGGCCCCATCCGGCCCCCCACTTACGACGACGCAGCGAACGACAACGGACCATGCGACGGCATATTCTAGGGAAACAGGCCCGCTTACGGCGGCGCAATTGTACGTCATTCTGCACCGAATGTCGCGAGATACTGATTACCAGGAACGAGCAGCCGACGAACGAGCTCTCCACTTGTTCCACCAGTACCTCAAGTCACTCGGTTGCGTGGTCAATGAAGAGGAACGAGTACCGTCGGGAGCCCTGACAGGCGTGTTCAATACAGGCGACACTGTTCTGTCAGCGGCGGCCCCGATGAGTGTTGCGCCACCAGTCCCAGTTGTAGAAGAAACTGGTGCACTGCTGGCTGCCACTCCGGTCTCTTCCAGTGAAGAGGCCACAGATATACCGGAAACCGTACCGCCAGGCGTGACGAGAGAAGACGTCACCGTCCTGCCACGTGACGACACTATCGTAGAGGCCAACCTTGGCGACCTGCTCGAGGCGGAAGCCATGGCACCACAGCCGCTCTCCAGGAAGAGGCCGGCAGCAGTAGAGGAGGACGACTCCTCCACATTCTCCCAGTCTACCTGCAGGCGAAGCCAGAAGCAGAAGATGGCTGACGACCCTGCCCCCACTGAGGCAGACCAGACACCAGACGACGGGTTCACCGTCCCAAAGCGGCGGCACACTGCTCGGGCCAAACGGCTCCAAACAGTGCAGCCGCTCCCGACGACGAACTCATTCATCGATGTTGACGACACGGAGGCCATGGAGGCCGCTGAGCCACCCAAGAGGCGGGCACCCGCCCCACCGCCGATAACTGTCTCATGGACGGGCACTTACAAGTCCTTCCTTGAGAAATTTGAGACAGTTGCGTCCGCTGCCAAGGTCAAATGTGTCGGGCGAGACCTCTACCGGGTTTCGACCGCCACCATGGAAGACTACCGCACAGCCATGAAGATCATTGAGACGGACAAGCTCCACTGCTTTACGCACAATGCGGAGCCCGTGAAGCAGCTGAAGGTGGTTTTCCGCCGCCTCCCGCTGAAGATGGAGCCGTCGCACCTGAAAGACGAACTGGCGGGGCTGGGCTACATGGCCAGCTCCGTGACCATCATGAAGTCGCCCAGGACGAGGCGAGACATGCCTCTTTTCCTAGTTGTCCTCCCAGACAACTTTGAAAACCGCAAAATCTTCCAGCTGCAGATGGTGGCCCGCATTGGGGTGGAGGTAGAGCCGCTCAAGGCCAAGGGGAGGCGCGCCCAGTGCTTCTCCTGCCAGGGCCTTGACCACGTGGCTCGCTACTGCTCCATGCCGGCCCGCTGTGTGAAGTGCGCCGACTCCCACCAGAGTCGGGACTGTACGAAGAAGAGAGAGGAGGCGCCGAAGTGCTGCAACTGTAGCGAGCCACATGTGGCGAGCTACAGAGGCTGCGCTGCATTCCGTCGCCGCCCACGGCAGAACGGACGATCAGCACCCGCCCGGAAGGTGCAACCTGGCACCAGCTACGCCTCCGCCACCAAGGGGGAGTCCGCTGACGCCACCACGACACGACAAGCGGCCTTCCCGCCACTTCCGCCACGGGACTCGAACGAGACCGCACCATCCACCGCGCCTGGCTCGTCAGCCCCACAGGCTGCCTCCCAGGCTGACCACCACCAGGGTGGACGACGCACTGCCCGTCCACTCAACACTCCCGCGCCACTGGCTGCTAGGCGCGCGGTCCAGCGACCGGACGCGACGGCGACGCCGCGCCCGGTCGCCCCCGCGCCCGCCGCTGCGGCTGTACCTGCACCATCACCAGGACCAGGAGCTGCAGACCTGGGAGCCCTTCTGGGCTCTCTCTCTGCCCTGCTCCAACAACTGCCCGTGCTAGTCACGGCAGTCACGGAGGCCCTCCAGGCTGCTACCGTCACCATGAAGCCGCACCATGGATAATCCACTCATCCATGGACTGACCGTTTGCGGCTTCAACGCAAACAGCCTATTCCCCCAACAAGGTGAGTTTCGCCAGTTCATGCGGGACGAGGCCATTGACCTCTGCCTGGTCAGCGAAACTCACCTTAAACCTGGGGTCCACGTGCGTGTAGCAAACTATGTTTGCTACCGCAATGACAGGCCAACAGCCGGCGGTGGCACCGCCGTCTATGTACGTGCATCACTCAGGCACCACCCGGTGCAACTTCCTGACCTGGCAACCCTGGAAGCCACTGGGGTGATGGTCACCACGACAGCCGGGCAGATCACGTTTGTGGCAGTATACAGGCCACCACGCGGACACCTACAGGAGGCGGACGTCGACGCGCTGCTGGCAGTTGGGGGGAGGGTGTTCATTGCGGGTGACTTCAATGCGAAGCACCTGGAATGGAACTCCCGCCTCACGAATGTCAGTGGCCGCCGACTTTCCCGCGCTGCTGCGAGGAATGGCGCCCTGACCCTGGGCCCACAGGAGCCCACTATCTACCCAGCCAGGGGACGGCCGGACGTGCTCGATGTCGCAGTCATAAAAGGCATCGGGCACCACACAACCGCCTCCACACGGTGTGCACTGTCGTCAGACCACCTGCCGGTGGTCTTCGACATAGATGTCGCCGGAGCCACCCTGCCACCTCGCCGACAGACGTACCGGCGCATGGACAGCGAGCGCTTCCAGGAGATGGTCCTGGAATCGATCGCGGACATACCGGATCCCGATGCAGTGGGAGCGGACGCCGCTCTGCGTGTCCTCTCCCGCCAGCTCCTGCACGCCGCCGACGCGGCCACCCCTCCACAGCCACAGGGGCCCAGGGACTTCTCCCGCAACCTACCGCCTCAGCTACGGGAGGCCATCAGGGAGAAGAACAGGTTATTCCGGGAGTGGCAGCTCACCCGCCAACCCGCGACGAAGCGACGCCTCAACCGCATGCGTAGAGACATCAAAGCAGCGGCTGAGGCGCACAGGAATAGCAAGTGGTCGGCCTTCGTCGCCTCCCTTGACCCAGAGGACGGCAGCATCTGGCGCACGGTGAAGTCGTTTCTGCGCCGCCGACAGCGCATACCACCAATACTGGTTGGGCAAGACGTCGTCTGCAGCCCAGACGGCAAAGCAGGTGTCCTGGCGGACCAATTCCAAGCGTCGTTCACCCCGGTGGACGACAATCTGGATGAGGACCACATCCAGCGGGTAGCCGAGCAACTCCCAGTGTTCCTGGAGGCAAGGGACGATGGGGACGTCATCGAAGACATCTCCGAGGCGGAGGTGGCCGCACAACTGAAGGCGCTCAATACTAGGAAGGTCGGAGGCGCTGATGGGGTCACCAACCACCTGCTGAGGAACCTTCCAGCAGGGGCCCATCCGCTGCTGGCGGGTATCTTCAACCAGGTCCTTCGCTCGGGTGTCTACCCCTCTGTGTGGAAACATGCAGAGGTGGTGGCCATCCCGAAAGCGAACAAAGACCCGCGTGACGCTGCCAATTACAGACCCATCAGTCTGCTACCGGCCCTCTCCAAAGTATTCGAGCGCCTCTACGCCAGGCGCCTACTTCGCCACGTGACCGCAGAAGGAGTGATACCGGATGAGCAGTTCGGTTTCCGAAGGGGTCACTCCACGGTCCATCAGCTGATGCGGCTGGTGGAAGAGGCCATGCGCGCCCTGGAGACACGGGAATACCTTGGGGCGGTGTTCCTCGACGTCTCCAGGGCATTCGACTCCGTGTGGCATGACGGCCTCGTGTACAAACTTTTTGTGCACGGGGTCCCGACGTCGCACGGGGTCTTACTTCAGTCGTATCTGGCCGACAGGACTTTCCACGTCCGCCTGGACGATGGGACGTCCACGCACCGACCCATCCGTGCTGGAGTGCCGCAGGGGTCCGTTCTCGGCCCCCTGCTCTACTCCTTATACACGGCCGACGCTCCGCGCGTGGCGCCGGTGAAGTTGGCACTCTACGCCGACGACACGGCGCTATTCGTGCGGAGTATGAAGGCCGACCAGATGCGCCGCCTACTCCAGCGTGGATGTGAGGCCCTTGGTGCGTGGTCGACGAAGTGGCGCCTGAAAATGAATGCAGCGAAGAGCCAGGCGGTGGTGTTCACGCGAAGACCACTGCCACCAGATCTTCCGCCAGTCACCGTCATGGGAAGCCCCGTCCCGTGGAGCAGGACTGGCCGCTACCTGGGAGTTACTCTCGACCGGAAGCTGACGTGGAAAGACCACATCGATGACGTCAGGGGCAGAGCGATAGGGCGCCTGCGCGTTCTGTACCCTCTGCTCAACCCGTCGTCTGCCTTGCCTCCCCACCACGGCATCACGCTGTACCTGGCGCTGGTCCGGCCAGTGCTGGAATACGCGGCCGTGGTGTGGGGCAACGCAGCCGACACACACATCACCAAGCTGCAGAGAGTGCAGAGCAGGGCGCTCAAGCTCGCTCTGCGCCTACCGAGGCGCTATTCCACTGCTCAGCTACACCGCCAAACCGGAATCCCCTACCTCCGCGACCGATTTAAGCAATCGGCGCGCCTGTTCTATGAGCGGACTGTGCAGTCCGACAATAGGCTCATAAGGGACTTGGGCCACCCTCTTCACCACAGGCCAACCACGCGTTGGCCTGACCTGCTACGAGATTAATATCTCGTGGCAGAGAGAGGAGAACCACCCATAGTAAACACCTCAGGCCAATCCATAACGTGAGGAAGCCACTCCCCAGAATCAGGAATATGCAGGAACAGCAGTGTATGCTTAGACTGCTCCCAACACGGGTCAGGGTGGACCCGTATGGACAAGTGCAGTGCAGTGCAGTGCGCGAGGCGGCTATTCCTCTGCTGTGCGCTCCGCTCGCTGCGTGTCTCCTCTCGCTCTCGCTGCTCGCTGTGTTGTGTGTTAACGCGCGTCGTCGAAATGGCAGATCAGGCGGCTACGAACGAGACTGCTGCGGCACCCGCCGCCACCGGCACTACGAAGAAGGCAAAGTCTGCGTCGTCTGCGAAGAAGCCGCGCGCCAAGCCTGCGCACCCGCGCACCTCTGAGATGGTGACGGCCGCCATCAAGAGTCTGAAGGAGCGCGGCGGATCGTCGCTGCAGGCGATCAAGAAGTACATTGCCGCGCACTACAAGCTGGACGCGGAGAAGCTGGCGCCGTTTATCAAGAAGTACCTCAAGTCGGCCGTGGTGGCGGGCGAGCTGGTGCAGACGAAGGGGAAGGGCGCGTCCGGCTCTTTCAAGCTTGCCGGCGCCGGCGGCGGGGCGGCTGAGGGCGGCAAGGCTCGTGCTGGCGGTGCCAAGAAGAAGCGCGCCGCTCCGGCCAGCAAGGAGAAGAAGGGCGCCCGTGCGGCCGGCGCAAAGAAGGCTGGTGGCGTGAAGGCGGCGACTGGTCGGAAGGCGGGCGCCGCCAAGAAGGCGTCTGCGGCGTCGGCCGCTCCCGCCGGTGCGAAGAAGGCGGCTGCTGCCAAGCCGGCCAAGGCCAAGTCGCCGTCGAAGGCGAAGAAGGCCGCCAAGGTTCCGACGAAGAAGCCGAAGGCGCCGCGCCCGAAGAAGGCGACGACGCCGTCTAAGGCGAAGGCTTCGCCCAAGAAGAAGAAGTAGAGAGGAATGGGAAAGGAAGGGTTGGCGGTTGACTCCGTCGTCCGCACCCCCCGTCCCCGTCGTCTAGTGGCGCGCAACAGACGCGCGGCCCAAAACGGCCCTTCTCAGGGCCATCAAAGCACGTCGGGAAGGTTGTGATTGTCGTGTTTGTGTTGCGGTGTGGTTGTGTCGTCTGGCGTTTCTGTATGCCCGTGTGTGGATACTGTTTGCGTGCCGTGGTGGTTGGATTGCGGGGGGTCGGTGGCGGGTGCGGGCGGCGGTAGCGGTTGATTGTCGCCGTTTTTGGTCGCGGCCGGCCGACGGTTGGTTTTGTTGTCATGTTGTTTGAATACTTTGGTTTGCCTGCCTGCCTGCCGTCTTCTCGGACGTGTCTTGTCTTGTGTGTGTGTGTGTGTGTGTTCTTGGATGGAACGGGGGCGGGGGACGTTGAGATGTGGGGAAAGGGTCGGTGGCGTTGGACGTGCCTGGCTTTTTGTTTGTTTCTCTTTTCGAAACGAAGCGGCGGCCGGCCGTGTGGTTGACGGCGTCGGCCGATGGGTATTGTGCGCCGCGCCGGGGAGGGATGATGTTGATTGTTGCGCGCGCCAGCAAGCTGGCAGAGGAGAGCGGCTGTGGCGGACGGACGGGAAGTGGAAGTGGTGTTTTGTCTTTGGTTCTGTGGTTGTGGGGCGAGAGGCGACCGACAAAGTTTGCTCGCGACGGAGTGATGTTAGTGGCCCTTAAAAGGGCCGTTTTGTTTGTTTGCGTGCGTGGGCGGTGCCCAGCGGCTGGCGCGGTGTTTAGGCGCGCTCGCCGCGGATGCGGCGCGCGAGCTGGATGTCCTTGGGCATGATGGTGACGCGCTTGGCGTGGATTGCGCACAGGTTGGTGTCTTCGAAGAGGCCGACGAGGTAGGCCTCGCTGGCCTCCTGCAGGGCCATGACCGCGGAGCTCTGGAAGCGCAGGTCGGTCTTGAAGTCCTGGGCGATCTCGCGCACTAGGCGCTGGAATGGCAGCTTGCGGATGAGCAGCTCTGTGCTCTTCTGGTAGCGCCTGATTTCTCGCAGGGCGACGGTGCCCGGCCTGTAGCGGTGGGGCTTCTTGACGCCGCCGGTGGCGGGCGCGCTCTTCCTCGCCGCCTTGGTGGCGAGCTGTTTGCGCGGCGCCTTTCCGCCGGTGGACTTGCGGGCCGTTTGCTTTGTGCGGGCCATAGCGGTAGCGGTTAGCGGAGCGGCGTGGAGGCGAGCGAGGTGCTGCGTCGGGTGCTGCCTTGACGACACGGGCGCGCGCCAGCGGCCGTGGTGCGCTTATATGCCCTCGGTTGCGCGTGGTGGGGGGAGGGCGGGCCAGAGTCTATATAGGGGGGCTGGCGCGTGCGCCGGGCGCAGACCGTAGCCGACTCGCTAGCGCCGGGTGAGGAGCCAGCCGCTGCAGCAGACGTTTTGCTTGCCTTGAGCTTTTTTGAGGATTTAGAAGAGATGACTGGCCGCGGCAAGGGAGGAAAGGGGCTCGGCAAGGGTGGCGCCAAGCGGCACCGCAAGGTGTTGCGCGACAACATCCAGGGCATCACGAAGCCCGCGATCCGCCGCCTGGCTCGCAGGGGCGGCGTGAAGCGCATCTCTGGTCTGATCTACGAGGAGACCCGCGGAGTGCTGAAGGTGTTCCTGGAGAACGTGATCCGCGACGCGGTGACGTACACTGAGCACGCCAAGCGCAAGACTGTGACGGCCATGGACGTGGTGTACGCCCTGAAGAGGCAGGGGCGCACCCTGTACGGTTTCGGCGGTTAGGCGCGTCGCAGCCGGTGTGCTGTGCCGCGTTGGCCTTCCCGCGGCCGTGGGAGAGACGAAAACGGCCCTTTTCAGGGCCACCACACTGTTCGGAAATTGAAAAGTGCGAAAGAGTCTGTGTTGTTGCTGCGTGTGTTGCCTGCCTGCCTGCCTGCCTTCTTTCTTTCATTCTTCATTTCGTTTGCGTTTGACTGACGTGACGTGACTGGGAGAAAGGAAAGGAAGCGGGTCTTGTGTGTGTGTGTGTGTGTGTGTGTGTGTGCGTGCGAGAGAGGGCGTTGTGTGTTTGTTTTGTTTATCGATCGATGGAGACGCCGGGCTGTGTGTTGTTGTTGTGCGAGAGGCGGTGAATGTTTGCGTGGTTTCGGCTGTGTGTTTGCGGCGGCGTTGGAGTTGGCGAGGCAAGGCGTGCCCATAGGCGGCCGGATCAGCTGTTTCGTTTGTATGGGGCGCGCGGGAGTGGAGGGCGGTGTGTCGACACGCTCGTTTAACGCTGTCGTTGTCGTTTGGAAGGCGACTGTGCGTGCGTGGAGGTGCTTGAGGCAAACGAAACAAAAACAAGAGAAATGTGTGTGTGTGTGTGTGTGTGTGTGTGTGTGTGTGTGTTGGGCCACACGGGCTGTGGACGACAAGATGGCGGCGGCTCTTCTTGTTCTTCTCTCTTTTAGTCCTCTACCGTTGGTGGAGGTTATTGTCGCCTGTGGACATTTGCTCCTCTTTTCTGTGTGTTGTTCTTATCTTTGGTAGTGTGCTTTTTCGGACGTTGCTGTTTGTTGAGAGTGATTATGTGTTCTGTTTGTGCTACTGCTGGAGTAGCGACTCGGGTCTTGCACATCTGTCCCTGTGGTGTTCATATTGCCCAAGGGTCAAGACGTAATAGTCATTTTCTGAATTCCGCGCGGTGGCGTAGAACGCTTCTGCCAGGGCGCGGAATCGTGTTGTGGGTGGTTGTAGGCAGGTCTGCCGCGGGGGACGTGTAAGGCCCGTCGTAGAGCGCTCTGCTTTGGACCCTTCTGTAGGCGATGCGTCGTCGATCTGGCTGCATAGCCCCATACAGGGCGCGCATATTTCCAGTATCGCTACCCCTGTTGCGGGGTCGAGGGAACAGGGGTACAGGATCTGCATCCTGGCGTGAGCGTTTGTGCCAAGTCCCCCCCTATGTGACACTTCGATGTCAGGCGTGACACCGAGGTACCTCGCAGAATATCTCCCCCTGCAATCGTAGCAGTTGGTATGGTCTTGTTGCCGGCGGCGGCTGTGGAAGTGAAGTTAAAGTAAAGTAAAGCAAAGCGCGGCGAGGACGACTGAAATTTTGCTTTGGACGTAGGTTTGTGTGGTGGCCCTGAAAAGGGCCGATTGTTGTGAGCCGAGCCGGGCCGGCAAAGCGCGTTGCGTGCAGGGGAGCACGCAGCGCTGCTGGGCGGCGGGTCCGCGTGCCGATTGCCTGGCCTCTCTGTTTAGGCCTTCTTCTCGGTCTTCTTTGGCAGCAGGACGGCCTGGATGTTGGGCAGGACACCACCCTGTGCGATGGTGACGCCCGACAGGAGCTTGTTGAGCTCCTCGTCGTTGCGGATGGCAAGCTGCAGGTGGCGCGGGATGATGCGCGTCTTCTTGTTGTCGCGGGCCGCGTTTCCGGCCAGCTCGAGCACCTCAGCCGCGAGGTACTCCATGACGGCGGCGAGGTAGACGGGCGCCCCGGCGCCGACGCGCTCGGCGTAGTTTCCCTTGCGCAGGAGGCGGTGGATTCTGCCGACCGGGAACTGGAGCCCGGCCCTGCTTGAGCGGGACTTTGACTTGCCCTTGACCTTGCCTCCCTTTCCGCGTCCGGACATGGCGATGCGCTGTGGTGTAAAAACGAGACGAGACGAACGACGGTGCGAGCCGCAGCGAGTCGAGCAGCGGAGTGGCGGCGCCGCCAGGGGTGGGGGTCCTTTATGCTCTCGGGTGCGGCGGCCGGTTGCGCTCGCGGCCCATTGGTCGGCGGCCGCAACGGGGCGAGCTGGTAAAGGTGCGGCGGCGGGGCGCGCTGGGTGCCAAAGAACACAATCTTTCTACACAAAAGCAGAACACTCACCATATGACACCATCACTACCTTGGGCGCTGACCCACTACATGTTACCTACAAACACCCAAAGAATACACTAACCAGACACTTCAGGTATTAAGACACACCAAAACACTAAACAAAGAAAACAATAATACTCTACAAAACATGTTAAAATTATAACAAAGCCATGCACCAGGAAACCCAAGTTGAGACAGAAGGCATTAAGGCAAAAGCCACAGGACCTTTGAAACTACATGGGCAGATGCCCAGACATGAGCGACTCCGCTGGGTGCCACTGTGTGGGGAGACGCTGACTAGAGCGGAGCGCTTGCTGCTGGTGTTGCTGCCGTACGTTCTTGTTTGTTTGCGATGCCGCCCAAGACTAGCGGGAAGGCCGCCAAGAAGGCTGGCAAGGCGCAGAAGAACATTTCGAAGGGCGACAAGAAGAAGAAGCGCAAGAGGAAGGAGAGCTATGCCATCTACATCTACAAGGTGCTGAAGCAGGTGCACCCTGACACGGGCATCTCGTCGAAGGCGATGAGCATCATGAACAGCTTCGTGAACGACATTTTCGAGCGCATCGCGGCCGAGGCGTCTCGCCTGGCGCACTACAACAAGCGCTCGACCATCACGTCCCGCGAGATCCAGACCGCTGTGCGGCTGTTGCTGCCTGGCGAGCTGGCCAAGCACGCCGTGAGCGAGGGCACGAAGGCGGTGACCAAGTACACGAGCTCCAAGTAAGGAGGTGGCTCTGGAATGGAAGGAGATCCTCCGTTGCGAGAGCGGCAAAACGGCCCTTTTCAGGGCCACCAAATGGCCTTTGCGGGAAGGGCGGAATTGTTGTTGTTTATGTTTTTGTTTTGTTTTGTTTTGTTTTGTTGTGTGTGTGAGTGGGTGGACGGCGGCAATAGCTACCGCTTTGGTTGCGACGGGGTGGGGTGGGGTGGCCGATGCGATGAATTTGATTGTTGGGGGCGCGTCGCGTGTTGCGGGGTACGGCCACGGTGTGACGTGGAATGGAGGCACGTGCGCACAACTCGTTGGTGTTGCCTGTCTGCGAGGGGGGGAAGTGCGATCGGTGATGTGCCCTTTGGATGGAGGTGCCGGTTAGTTACGTGACGGATGGAAACGAAACGCGATTGTTGGGAATGTCAGTGTGTAACGACGGCCGTTTGCGGGTCGGTTTGCACGCCATATATGGCGAGGGTGAAATGTGTCTGTAAATGCAGCGTGGAGGCGTGTGAGTGACGTTTAAATGAACGCGCATTGAGACACCAATGTGTATTGCATTGTACGGGCGACACGCACGATGATGTACCTTTCCTCCGACTCTGATTTCGATAGTCGTGTCTGACCGACTGTGTCTGCTTGTGTGCGTACGACGCACGCACACCGACGTCGTCATTGAAGATGCATGCACGCGTGGTCCAGTGCAGTACAGTAGAGTAAGCGCGACGCTAGAAGACGACGGTCGCTTTGGCGAATGTGCGTACACGTGTTTGTGTGTGTGTCGGTGGTGTGGTCCGATCCGTCGCCTCTGGGACACTGTCGATCGGCGCGGTACACCGGCATCACGCAACGGACGTCTTGAACACCGTCATACCGTTGGTACACCGTCGCGCTGAGGACGGTTACCGAAAGGTGGACGAACCTCTGATCGGTCGAATGTCTGGGCAGAACGTGAGGAGGAGAGAATGGTGGAGGAAAGGACGGAGGGAAAAAAAAGAGAGAAAAAACGGAAAAAAACAAGAACGAAACAAAACGGAGAAACGCAGTGTAGAGCAACGGAACGTTCCCGTGTCGGAGGTGTATTGTAGCCGCACTGAAATGCGTGTAACGGCGCGGCGGCAAGTGTCTTGCCGTGGTGAACGTTACCTTTGACGGCTGAATTGTGCGTTGCGTTGCTTTGCTTTCCCGGATGTGTATGTAACGTTCGTTGAGATGGTTCTGAGGAAGAATGTACGACAGTGCCCGTGCCGTCTATGTTCGTGTGCAAAGCCATTGTGTGTGTGTGTGTGTGTGTGTGTGTGTGTGTGTACGGAATGATGTCTGTAGGTGTTAGTGAACATGTTTTACCAGTGGGGGAAATGGATCGTCGATGGTTGCCGTCACGGTCGAGATGAGATAACGCACGCACCCTCCCTCCCTACATGAAGGTGTCAAGAAAGTGTGTTAACCGGGGTTTGTTTGTCGTTCGTTAAAGGGAAGGGACGAGAGAGAGAGAGAGAGAGAGAAAAGCGAAGTGGGATGGTGCGTTCATTTTGTGTGTGTGTGTGTGTGTGTGTGTGTGTTGTTTTGAGAATTGCGTCCGGGAATGGCGGTGGGCGTGCCCTGCATGTGGCCCGGAAGGCTGTTCGTTTCGCGGTAGTGTGTGGACAGGGGATGGGCACGCGTAACGCTGCTGGCATGGCATTCGGGAGATGGGAGGGGGCAAACGAAGAGAACAAGACGCACGCGGAGGCTATAAAGACGGGAGGGGCGCGGTGTGGGTGGCTTGCGCTGCGCTCGGCTGGCGCGTGCGGCGTTGTTTTTGTGCAAAAGAAGAGAAAACGAATGGGTTGCCGGGAGGGGGCCGTTGTGGTGTAGCCGCAGACGCGGCTGTCAGTGAACGTGGTGAGACCGACGGATGCGGGAGGGGCGGGGGCGGCGGTGAGAGCGGGCAAAACACTAGAAGAAGGAGAAAAACGCTGCTGCAACCAACATAAAATGAGGCCTTTTGTAACCTGCCAGCAACAAAACAACAACAAAAAGAAAGGTCTATCAACATTGAATGTAAATGGAAATGGACCCAAGTGTAACCTCCCCGCACAAATAGTCGTAAGTAAGTAAGCGAGTGAGTGAATGATGATGAAAATGTGCCGGAATGTTGTTAACGTCCCTAGAAAATGAACGAACGAACGAACGAACGAACGAAGATTGATGAGAAACGCGCGGTAATATGATGAATGGAAATAATGAACCATGAACATCTCAACAGACATAATTGAAAACCCGATAAAGGTTGTAAGGGCAGCGCTGGCTGACCTTTCGGCCCTGTATTCTGAAACGTCCCCCTTTGAACAACAATGTATACAAAACTGTGCTTAAACTGACACACAATATTTTGAGCGCAACGCAATCTGACTATCTATCAAAGATCCCTGCAAAAGAATGGCCCTGAGTAACATTAAAGTACACCTTTCGGAAATCACTTACCTCACAAAAATCTTCATTAGTCGAACTACTGCAGTACAGCGAGCACCACTGCTGCCAGCTAAATAAGAGATTCAAACTACGGAGGGCACTAACTACTGATAGGGATAGTTAGCAAAGTAAAGATGTTTAATAGAGAACAACAAACAATGTATTTACCCTTAATATCATCACCAGTCATAATATATGTAATTTGAAAAGTCCGCCATCTCTCTCCTCACATGCACCATTGCTGGCGGCTCACCCCTAACTGCGCAACGCTACGCGCTGTTCACATCCAGCTATAGCAGTCCATGACAACAATGCAAACTAGCCACAGACTGCACACAGCACAGGCAGTGATTTTCACGCAGAGCGCTACGTGGCGTTACCAATATAAAAAATCTAAACAAACAGCCTGTGTACAAATTAGAAGAAAAAGAGCAAAAGATCGTTACGTCAATAAAAAAAAACAAAAAGACAAAAGAGAAAACAAACTGCATCTGTATGTGCTCTTAACTGTAGATACCTGTACACAGCTTCGTGCAATGAATGCCGGCTCACATTTAATGTTGATTGTTGGAGGAAATGCGTAGGAAATATTCTTTAAATGGAAATGAATGGTTGTACGTTAAAAAAGTTAGTTTGGAAACAAAGTATTATTGGGGCATTTTGTTGTGAAGAAAATAGTTACAATTGACATACATTATTAGATTTGCGCAATGCAGCTTCATTACCTTACCTTTAATAACAATATGCATCGTCCCGAACGGAGACCAGAGTCGCGAGAAGAGCACGCCGCCGCCCGCTCAGTACAATCGTCCACTCGCCAATACTGTCGACTGACTACTACCTCTCCCGACCCGCCACATATAGATGACAACTGTTCCTGCCGACGCGCTACGTGCTACTAGTGTCGTGTGGCGCAGACTAGCGACGATAAGAAACTCTCTGGTCAGAGATTGTGTCGTGCCTCGCCATCGCTGGTAATGAGTACATACGTGTTTCAGCGCGCGTACCGGAACACGCAGTGCGGAGCCCAGAGACTGTGTTGTCGAGGCCGTCGACGCAGTGCATGTCGGTCGGTCGGTCGAGTGCGTGCGGGAGGGCAGAGAGGCAGCGTCGGCACGGAGATGCACGCACGGGGGGCTGCGGCGTGGCGCGTTTGCGGTAGGCGCCTTTGGTGGCAACGGCCGGGACAAGCAGCGGTGTATGGTGTGGTGCGGGCCGGACAGGGGCGGAGGAGGAGGAGGCGGCGCGACGATGGCATTGGGGCGGAAACGGGGACGGCGACGGCGGATGTTGAGAGGCGTCACGCGCGGACCGACACAGACGCACAGATAGATAGGGAGGAAGAAGAGGGGGCGGCTGGTGAGTGCAATTTAGGCGGTAGACACAAGAGGTCGGCACGGCATTTGCGTGATGTGGCGTTGTGACGGGGTGTGCTCGCTTGCCTCGTTTTGTTGATGCGCGCAGGAAGATGTGCAGAGCAGCGGCGGGCGGCTCGGTTCGGTTTGGCCCGGCGGGCCGCGCTGTTGTCGCGGACGTGAGCGCCCCCTGGCGGGTGGCCGGAGGCGGCGCGGCGTGTTGGACGTGTGGCTGGCGGCAGTGCACAATTGCGAGTGGCTGGCGGTGTGGCGGTTGGCGCGTCGGCCGGCCGAGAGAGAGGAGAGGTATGTGTTTGCGGGCGCCTTTGCTGCGCGGCGTCGTGCAGGGAGGGCGGGCGCTTGTCGACTGTGTGACTGTGTGGCGAATTGGCGGCGTTGTGCTCCGGCCGAAGGCGTCGGGAAAGGAGAGTTGGTCGTGATGTCATGTCGCGCCGTGTCATGTTTGCGAAACGGCTGCCGAGAGGTGTGGTGGTAGCGAGCCGGTCGGTGTCAGTGCGATGGGAATGTGCGTTTGGCGGTTTTCGGTGTGCTTTTTGCGGCGTGAGAGTGGGGCGGGCGGGCGGGCGGGCGGGCGGGCTTTTGCTGTTGTTGGTTCCTTGTGTCTTGTGTGTAGCTTGATGGCAACGTGGAAGGACGCCGGTTTCGAGCCGTGCGTGTGGTTGTCGACGTTGACTGGTTGGGGTGTGCCGTTGCACGTGCATGTTTGGGTCGTTGGTGTGGTTTTGGCTGGCTGGCTGGCTGGCTGGCTGGCTGGCTGGCTGTGTGTACGGGAAGGGGGAGGCGGCGGTGGATAGTGCAGTAGTTGTGTCGTTGCCACGGGCGTCGGGTGCGGCTGTGCGTAGTGGCGGAAAGGTGTCGGTTGCGGGAAGCGAGGCCGTCGTTGGCGGTGTCGCGTGCCTTCGTGAATCGAGTGGGGCGGGGAAAGGAGCAGCGTGCCGCTGCGTCGTGGCCGTTAGCCAGAGGCTGTGCTTTGATAGTTTTGTGGACGGTTCGTGCGAGGCGATTTGTTGCCTGCCCTATGTTTGTTTGTTGTTTTTGGAGACGACGACTGGTTGGTGGCGTGCGCGCGAGCGAAGTGGCGGTGTGCGTTTCCCGTGTCGACTGCCGACTGCCGGCTGCCGGCTGCCGGCTGGCGACAGGTGCGCCGTCGGTGGGGTGGGTGGCCGGCACAAGTAGAGGCGGCGGCGGCGTCGTTGCGGTGTGTTTGTGTTGTCGGCTGTGTCGGCGACAGCTGTTTGTGCGGTGCGTGTGAATGGTGGTGCAAACGTGTGTGCTGGCGTTGAGGCTGCGACCGCGGCGTGTTGTTGGTTGATGTTGAACAGCGGCTGTGTGCGGTGGTGGTGTTGCCGCACGTGCATCCGGCCCGGCGCGGAAAGCGCAGTTGCGGCGGCCCTTCGGTGCCAGCCACGTCGCGTGAGCGGCGGGTTGCTCTGGTCGACACGTGGTGCTCTGGTTTGTTGTTTGGTGCCCTTTGGCCGGTGGGTGGTCCGTGTGTCTCGGTATCTGGTCGTGGTCGTGCTGCCCGTTTGTCGGCGTTGTCTGTGGCTTCGCTTTTGTTTTTGCGGCGTGCCGACGACCCGACGCGACCTTTACACCCAAAGTGTGGCGCCCGAAGGTGAACCAACGTAATCCGACCTCGGCGCTTAAGCTCTAAGCCTAAGCTGAGCGAACCGAACCTGTAGCGTTGCGTAGCGTGAGGTGAGGTGCGGTGAGGTCAGCCTCAGCGCCAAGTAAGCCAAGCTGTCCGGCCGTGAGGTGGGTGGGTAGG
This sequence comes from Schistocerca cancellata, assembly GCF_023864275.1. Lineage (NCBI taxonomy): Eukaryota > Metazoa > Arthropoda > Insecta > Orthoptera > Acrididae > Schistocerca > Schistocerca cancellata. Next base: position 455,018,681 of record NC_064634.1, on the reverse strand, counting down.
TAGGTAGGTAGGTAGGTGCGGCTGCTGCGGCCACCTGACGCCCGACGTGTGTTTGAATGCTTAACCTAAGTTTGAGGCTTAACCTAACCCAAGTGGCCTTAACCTAACCTAACCTAACCTAACCTAACCTAACCTAACCTAACCTCGGACGCCCGACGTGTGTTTGAATGCTTAACCTAAGTTTGACGCTTAACCTAACACCGACCCTTAACCTAACCCAAGTGCCCCTAACCTAACCTTAATGTAACGTAACCTAACCCAACCTCTGACGCCTGACGTGTGTTTTGAATGCTTAACCTAACCCAAGTGCCCTAAACCTAACGCACGTCCACCGAACGTAACCGAGACGTGTGAACCTAATGTCTAACTCGTAACGCGTGATGTTGGCTGTCGTGTGTGCTGACGGCAGATTGGGTTGGTCTGTAGTTGCGGATTTCGGTTTGCCTCGGGCGAGGGGTTGGCTCGTAAGCGGCGAGGGGCGCTCCGGCGGAGCATGTTGCTTTGCAGGCGGCGCCCGTTTTTGCGGCGGGCACAATTGAAATTGTTGGGAAACGAACGAAAGGGCTGTGAATGTTGGCGGGCGAGAGGAGGAGGACGTGGCCCGACGGCTGCGGGCCGATCGGGAAACGGTGGGAGGGCGATGGGGCGGCGGAGGTGCGTTTGCACGGCCGTCATCGCCGCACGCCTCCGCTTGTGTGGCTGTGGCGCCGGCCGCGCTGGCCGGGCTGCCGCGGCGACGGTGTGGGGCTTTTGCCGAAGGTTTGGCCATTGTGGCCGGTCGCCGGCTGGGGCTGTGGGGGCGGCATTTGGGCGTGGGCGGCGATTCTCGGCGGGCCGACCCAGGCTGTAGCGCGCGGTGGCTGCAGTTTGGCCGTGGTTTGCGGCGCTGCCGTGGCGACTGGTTGGCGACTGTGGTGTGGCTGTGTGTAGCCCCATCCTCGGTGGTTTGAAAGGCGCGGGTGGTTGTGGCGCAGGTGGGGCTGCTCCGCACAGGCTGTCGGACGTTGGGCGGTAGCAAGCGCGGGAGGCGCGGCGCGGCGGCGCGCAGAGTGGCGGCCGCTCTCTCGGCCGTCCGCGCCCGCCCGCGACACTGGCTGGGCCTGTGGCGCGAGGCGGCTATTCCTCTGCTGTGCGCTCCGCTCGCTGCGTGTCTCCTCTCGCTCTCGCTGCTCGCTGTGTTGTGTGTTAACGCGCGTCGTCGAAATGGCAGATCAGGCGGCTACGAACGAGACTGCTGCGGCACCCGCCGCCACCGGCACTACGAAGAAGGCAAAGTCTGCGTCGTCTGCGAAGAAGCCGCGCGCCAAGCCTGCGCACCCGCGCACCTCTGAGATGGTGACGGCCGCCATCAAGAGTCTGAAGGAGCGCGGCGGATCGTCGCTGCAGGCGATCAAGAAGTACATTGCCGCGCACTACAAGCTGGACGCGGAGAAGCTGGCGCCGTTTATCAAGAAGTACCTCAAGTCGGCCGTGGTGGCGGGCGAGCTGGTGCAGACGAAGGGGAAGGGCGCGTCCGGCTCTTTCAAGCTTGCCGGCGCCGGCGGCGGGGCGGCTGAGGGCGGCAAGGCTCGTGCTGGCGGTGCCAAGAAGAAGCGCGCCGCTCCGGCCAGCAAGGAGAAGAAGGGCGCCCGTGCGGCCGGCGCAAAGAAGGCTGGTGGCGTGAAGGCGGCGACTGGTCGGAAGGCGGGCGCCGCCAAGAAGGCGTCTGCGGCGTCGGCCGCTCCCGCCGGTGCGAAGAAGGCGGCTGCTGCCAAGCCGGCCAAGGCCAAGTCGCCGTCGAAGGCGAAGAAGGCCGCCAAGGTTCCGACGAAGAAGCCGAAGGCGCCGCGCCCGAAGAAGGCGACGACGCCGTCTAAGGCGAAGGCTTCGCCCAAGAAGAAGAAGTAGAGAGGAATGGGAAAGGAAGGGTTGGCGGTTGACTCCGTCGTCCGCACCCCCCGTCCCCGTCGTCTAGTGGCGCGCAACAGACGCGCGGCCCAAAACGGCCCTTCTCAGGGCCATCAAAGCACGTCGGGAAGGTTGTGATTGTCGTGTTTGTGTTGCGGTGTGGTTGTGTCGTCTGGCGTTTCTGTATGCCCGTGTGTGGATACTGTTTGCGTGCCGTGGTGGTTGGATTGCGGGGGGTCGGTGGCGGGTGCGGGCGGCGGTAGCGGTTGATTGTCGCCGTTTTTGGTCGCGGCCGGCCGACGGTTGGTTTTGTTGTCATGTTGTTTGAATACTTTGGTTTGCCTGCCTGCCTGCCGTCTTCTCGGACGTGTCTTGTCTTGTGTGTGTGTGTGTGTGTGTTCTTGGATGGAACGGGGGCGGGGGACGTTGAGATGTGGGGAAAGGGTCGGTGGCGTTGGACGTGCCTGGCTTTTTGTTTGTTTCTCTTTTCGAAACGAAGCGGCGGCCGGCCGTGTGGTTGACGGCGTCGGCCGATGGGTATTGTGCGCCGCGCCGGGGAGGGATGATGTTGATTGTTGCGCGCGCCAGCAAGCTGGCAGAGGAGAGCGGCTGTGGCGGACGGACGGGAAGTGGAAGTGGTTTTGTCTTTGTCTGTGGTTGTGGGGCGAGAGGCGACCGACAAAGTTTGCTCGCGACGGAGTGATGTTAGTGGCCCTTAAAAGGGCCGTTTTGTTTGTTTGCGTGCGTGGGCGGTGCCCAGCGGCTGGCGCGGTGTTTAGGCGCGCTCGCCGCGGATGCGGCGCGCGAGCTGGATGTCCTTGGGCATGATGGTGACGCGCTTGGCGTGGATTGCGCACAGGTTGGTGTCTTCGAAGAGGCCGACGAGGTAGGCCTCGCTGGCCTCCTGCAGGGCCATGACCGCGGAGCTCTGGAAGCGCAGGTCGGTCTTGAAGTCCTGGGCGATCTCGCGCACTAGGCGCTGGAATGGCAGCTTGCGGATGAGCAGCTCTGTGCTCTTCTGGTAGCGCCTGATTTCTCGCAGGGCGACGGTGCCCGGCCTGTAGCGGTGGGGCTTCTTGACGCCGCCGGTGGCGGGCGCGCTCTTCCTCGCCGCCTTGGTGGCGAGCTGTTTGCGCGGCGCCTTTCCGCCGGTGGACTTGCGGGCCGTTTGCTTTGTGCGGGCCATAGCGGTAGCGGTTAGCGGAGCGGCGTGGAGGCGAGCGAGGTGCTGCGTCGGGTGCTGCCTTGACGACACGGGCGCGCGCCAGCGGCCGTGGTGCGCTTATATGCCCTCGGTTGCGCGTGGTGGGGGGAGGGCGGGCCAGAGTCTATATAGGGGGGCTGGCGCGTGCGCCGGGCGCAGACCGGCAGACAGTCGTCGCTCCGGCAGCGTGCAGAGATGTCGTGGGCACGCCCGGAGTTCCGAGGATCGCTGAGCCGAGCTATGGGTGTGGCGGATCGCCGTTCGGCCGAGCCCGCTCGGTCGACGGCCCCATCCGGCCCCCCAACTATGACGACTGGCGATGTTGGTGTGGCAGACCGCCGTCCGGAGGAGCGTGCTCCCCCGGCGGCCCCGTCTGACCCGCCGCCTACGACGACCCGGCCTACGCACGTGGACCCCGAGTCGGAAGATGATGACGATGTCATCGTCAACATGGCAGACTTCCTGCCCCCGAGGAACAAGAGAAGGACGATGTCCGCCGCTCAACTCGGCGCCAGAAAGGCGACAAAGAAGAGGAGGCAGCCTACTGTCTCCACCACAGGAGGCAGAAAACGTGCCATCCCTGATGACAGCGTGGCAGGCGCCACCTGGACAACCGTTTCGTCCCGACGGGCGGCCAGACCCAGGGCGACGCCTTCCCCGCCTCCCACTTCGACTGCAAACCGTTACGGCGTGCTTGCAGACGACGTGAGGCCAGAGCAGTCATCGTCATCGCAGACGGCGCCCACGACCGCCGCAATGGACGACTGCTCTGACTACGATGGAGAGACGCCCCCCACCACCGGGCGGTCTCATCGACGACCGCCGCCGATAGTCTTTGAGGTGGCCAAAGACTACAAGCGTTTCCTGCAGCTCGTCAGGCAGTGGACGACTGCCGACTTCACGCTGCGAGCTGCGTCTGGAAACCTTGTGCGGCTGCAGGTCGCAAACACGCAGGACTACGTAAAGGTGACGTCGGAGGCGTCGAACCAGGGCCTGCACTGGTACACGCACGCCGCCGTCCCCGAGAGGCTACTGAAGGTAGTCGTCAAGGGCCTACCCATGACGGCTGAGCCGGACCTGCTAAAGGAGGAGCTGGCGGACCTTGACTTCCACGTCAGGAACGTGACGCGGGTCAAGTCACACGTCAGCCACAAAGAGTCGCCTTCCCTGCTGGTGATTGCCACCGACACACCAGAGAACAGGCGGCTCTTCGAGCTGAAGAAGGTGGCCAACACCTCGGTCACCGCAGAAGGCCTGAAGCAGAAGAGGGGGCTTGTGCAGTGCTTCCGCTGCCAAGGGATGGGACACGTGGCTCGCCACTGTAACTTTCCTGAGGCATGCGTGAAGTGCGCAGGCCCCCACGCAAGTGGGCTCTGCCCACACCCCAGGACGCACGCTCCAAAGTGTGCAAACTGCGGCGGCCCACATGTGGCGAGTTACCGTGGCTGCGATTTCATCAAAGCCGCGATTGCTCGCCAGCGCGGGCTGCCAGCACAGAAGTCTGCCGGCCGCTCCCTCGGCCGTCCGCGCCCAGGCGCAAAACCGGCGAGGCGGCAGGCAACAGCGACGCAGAGGACAGCCGCAGGCGCTACCAACGCTCCCACCGCGGTGGGAAACAGAAGAAGGTGCTTACGTGCCACTAAACGTGTCCGAGAGGGCACCCCTGAAGATGAGCGCGCTTCCCCCCACAAGGGGAAAGTGCGCAAAGAAGACGCCGCAACAACGGGCGGAGGCAGGAGTGGCAACACGACTGCCACCGCCCGCCAGCCAGCTGCGCCAAGGCGAGTCGCTGCACCCGCAGCGAGTGACGACATACTGGCAGCAGCCGTCTCTGCTCTGACTGTGGCGATCGACAAGGTGGCAAGCCTTGCCGACACGCTGCAGCGAGTTGCAGAGACCTTGCTGACGGCCACACAAGCGGCCGCCAAGCAGCCGCCGCAGTGAGGCGCTCCCTGCGCCGTCCGCGCCGGGAGCAGAGCAGTCGGCCCGCCATGGGCCAACACCGTAGCCCGCACACGCGGGCAACACAGCAGTCAAGAAAACCTGAAAAGGGCAACCTGAAGACAGCAAGAACACGAGAAGAACCAAGAAATTCGTCAACGAGATGTCATGGAGGCGATGCAGGGGAAGCCTGCAGACACTCCGTCCTACCAGGGTTGAGGGCGTACCCTGAAGAAGATGCTCTAGCGGCCGGGCGCAGACCGTAGCCGACTCGCTAGCGCCGGGTGAGGAGCCAGCCGCTGCAGCAGACGTTTTGCTTGCCTTGAGCTTTTTTGAGGATTTAGAAGAGATGACTGGCCGCGGCAAGGGAGGAAAGGGGCTCGGCAAGGGTGGCGCCAAGCGGCACCGCAAGGTGTTGCGCGACAACATCCAGGGCATCACGAAGCCCGCGATCCGCCGCCTGGCTCGCAGGGGCGGCGTGAAGCGCATCTCTGGTCTGATCTACGAGGAGACCCGCGGAGTGCTGAAGGTGTTCCTGGAGAACGTGATCCGCGACGCGGTGACGTACACTGAGCACGCCAAGCGCAAGACTGTGACGGCCATGGACGTGGTGTACGCCCTGAAGAGGCAGGGGCGCACCCTGTACGGTTTCGGCGGTTAGGCGCGTCGCAGCCGGTGTGCTGTGCCGCGTTGGCCTTCCCGCGGCCGTGGGAGAGACGAAAACGGCCCTTTTCAGGGCCACCACACTGTTCGGAAATTGAAAAGTGCGAAAGAGTCTGTGTTGTTGCTGCGTGTGTTGCCTGCCTGCCTGCCTGCCTTCTTTCTTTCATTCTTCATTTCGTTTGCGTTTGACTGACGTGACGTGACTGGGAGAAAGGAAAGGAAGCGGGTCTTGTGTGTGTGTGTGTGTGTGTGTGTGTGCGTGCGAGAGAGGGCGTTGTGTGTTTGTTTTGTTTATCGATCGATGGAGACGCCGGGCTGTGTGTTGTTGTTGTGCGAGAGGCGGTGAATGTTTGCGTGGTTTCGGCTGTGTGTTTGCGGCGGCGTTGGAGTTGGCGAGGCAAGGCGTGCCCATAGGCGGCCGGATCAGCTGTTTCGTTTGTATGGGGCGCGCGGGAGTGGAGGGCGGTGTGTCGACACGCTCGTTTAACGCTGTCGTTGTCGTTTGGAAGGCGACTGTGCGTGCGTGGAGGTGCTTGAGGCAAACGAAACAAAAACAAGAGAAATGTGTGTGTGTGTGTGTGTGTGTGTGTGTGTGTGTGTGTTGGGCCACACGGGCTGTGGACGACAAGATGGCGGCGGCTCTTCTTGTTCTTCTCTCTTTTAGTCCTCTACCGTTGGTGGAGGTTATTGTCGCCTGTGGACATTTGCTCCTCTTTTCTGTGTGTTGTTCTTATCTTTGGTAGTGTGCTTTTTCGGACGTTGCTGTTTGTTGAGAGTGATTATGTGTTCTGTTTGTGCTACTGCTGGAGTAGCGACTCGGGTCTTGCACATCTGTCCCTGTGGTGTTCATATTGCCCAAGGGTCAAGACGTAATAGTCATTTTCTGAATTCCGCGCGGTGGCGTAGAACGCTTCTGCCAGGGCGCGGAATCGTGTTGTGGGTGGTTGTAGGCAGGTCTGCCGCGGGGGACGTGTAAGGCCCGTCGTAGAGCGCTCTGCTTTGGACCCTTCTGTAGGCGATGCGTCGTCGATCTGGCTGCATAGCCCCATACAGGGCGCGCATATTTCCAGTATCGCTACCCCTGTTGCGGGGTCGAGGGAACAGGGGTACAGGATCTGCATCCTGGCGTGAGCGTTTGTGCCAAGTCCCCCCCTATGTGACACTTCGATGTCAGGCGTGACACCGAGGTACCTCGCAGAATATCTCCCCCTGCAATCGTAGCAGTTGGTATGGTCTTGTTGCCGGCGGCGGCTGTGGAAGTGAAGTTAAAGTAAAGTAAAGCAAAGCGCGGCGAGGACGACTGAAATTTTGCTTTGGACGTAGGTTTGTGTGGTGGCCCTGAAAAGGGCCGATTGTTGTGAGCCGAGCCGGGCCGGCAAAGCGCGTTGCGTGCAGGGGAGCACGCAGCGCTGCTGGGCGGCGGGTCCGCGTGCCGATTGCCTGGCCTCTCTGTTTAGGCCTTCTTCTCGGTCTTCTTTGGCAGCAGGACGGCCTGGATGTTGGGCAGGACACCACCCTGTGCGATGGTGACGCCCGACAGGAGCTTGTTGAGCTCCTCGTCGTTGCGGATGGCAAGCTGCAGGTGGCGCGGGATGATGCGCGTCTTCTTGTTGTCGCGGGCCGCGTTTCCGGCCAGCTCGAGCACCTCAGCCGCGAGGTACTCCATGACGGCGGCGAGGTAGACGGGCGCCCCGGCGCCGACGCGCTCGGCGTAGTTTCCCTTGCGCAGGAGGCGGTGGATTCTGCCGACCGGGAACTGGAGCCCGGCCCTGCTTGAGCGGGACTTTGACTTGCCCTTGACCTTGCCTCCCTTTCCGCGTCCGGACATGGCGATGCGCTGTGGTGTAAAAACGAGACGAGACGAACGACGGTGCGAGCCGCAGCGAGTCGAGCAGCGGAGTGGCGGCGCCGCCAGGGGTGGGGGTCCTTTATGCTCTCGGGTGCGGCGGCCGGTTGCGCTCGCGGCCCATTGGTCGGCGGCCGCAACGGGGCGAGCTGGTAAAGGTGCGGCGGCGGGGCGCGCTGGGTGCCACTGTGTGGGGAGACGCTGACTAGAGCGGAGCGCTTGCTGCTGGTGTTGCTGCCGTACGTTCTTGTTTGTTTGCGATGCCGCCCAAGACTAGCGGGAAGGCCGCCAAGAAGGCTGGCAAGGCGCAGAAGAACATTTCGAAGGGCGACAAGAAGAAGAAGCGCAAGAGGAAGGAGAGCTATGCCATCTACATCTACAAGGTGCTGAAGCAGGTGCACCCTGACACGGGCATCTCGTCGAAGGCGATGAGCATCATGAACAGCTTCGTGAACGACATTTTCGAGCGCATCGCGGCCGAGGCGTCTCGCCTGGCGCACTACAACAAGCGCTCGACCATCACGTCCCGCGAGATCCAGACCGCTGTGCGGCTGTTGCTGCCTGGCGAGCTGGCCAAGCACGCCGTGAGCGAGGGCACGAAGGCGGTGACCAAGTACACGAGCTCCAAGTAAGGAGGTGGCTCTGGAATGGAAGGAGATCCTCCGTTGCGAGAGCGGCAAAACGGCCCTTTTCAGGGCCACCAAATGGCCTTTGCGGGAAGGGCGGAATTGTTGTTGTTTATGTTTTTGTTTTGTTTTGTTTTGTTTTGTTGTGTGTGTGAGTGGGTGGACGGCGGCAATAGCTACCGCTTTGGTTGCGACGGGGTGGGGTGGGGTGGCCGATGCGATGAATTTGATTGTTGGGGGCGCGTCGCGTGTTGCGGGGTACGGCCACGGTGTGACGTGGAATGGAGGCACGTGCGCACAACTCGTTGGTGTTGCCTGTCTGCGAGGGGGGGAAGTGCGATCGGTGATGTGCCCTTTGGATGGAGGTGCCGGTTAGTTACGTGACGGATGGAAACGAAACGCGATTGTTGGGAATGTCAGTGTGTAACGACGGCCGTTTGCGGGTCGGTTTGCACGCCATATATGGCGAGGGTGAAATGTGTCTGTAAATGCAGCGTGGAGGCGTGTGAGTGACGTTTAAATGAACGCGCATTGAGACACCAATGTGTATTGCATTGTACGGGCGACACGCACGATGATGTACCTTTCCTCCGACTCTGATTTCGATAGTCGTGTCTGACCGACTGTGTCTGCTTGTGTGCGTACGACGCACGCACACCGACGTCGTCATTGAAGATGCATGCACGCGTGGTCCAGTGCAGTACAGTAGAGTAAGCGCGACGCTAGAAGACGACGGTCGCTTTGGCGAATGTGCGTACACGTGTTTGTGTGTGTGTCGGTGGTGTGGTCCGATCCGTCGCCTCTGGGACACTGTCGATCGGCGCGGTACACCGGCATCACGCAACGGACGTCTTGAACACCGTCATACCGTTGGTACACCGTCGCGCTGAGGACGGTTACCGAAAGGTGGACGAACCTCTGATCGGTCGAATGTCTGGGCAGAACGTGAGGAGGAGAGAATGGTGGAGGAAAGGACGGAGGGAAAAAAAAGAGAGAAAAAACGGAAAAAAACAAGAACGAAACAAAACGGAGAAACGCAGTGTAGAGCAACGGAACGTTCCCGTGTCGGAGGTGTATTGTAGCCGCACTGAAATGCGTGTAACGGCGCGGCGGCAAGTGTCTTGCCGTGGTGAACGTTACCTTTGACGGCTGAATTGTGCGTTGCGTTGCTTTGCTTTCCCGGATGTGTATGTAACGTTCGTTGAGATGGTTCTGAGGAAGAATGTACGACAGTGCCCGTGCCGTCTATGTTCGTGTGCAAAGCCATTGTGTGTGTGTGTGTGTGTGTGTGTGTGTGTGTGTACGGAATGATGTCTGTAGGTGTTAGTGAACATGTTTTACCAGTGGGGGAAATGGATCGTCGATGGTTGCCGTCACGGTCGAGATGAGATAACGCACGCACCCTCCCTCCCTACATGAAGGTGTCAAGAAAGTGTGTTAACCGGGGTTTGTTTGTCGTTCGTTAAAGGGAAGGGACGAGAGAGAGAGAGAGAGAGAGAAAAGCGAAGTGGGATGGTGCGTTCATTTTGTGTGTGTGTGTGTGTGTGTGTGTGTGTTGTTTTGAGAATTGCGTCCGGGAATGGCGGTGGGCGTGCCCTGCATGTGGCCCGGAAGGCTGTTCGTTTCGCGGTAGTGTGTGGACAGGGGATGGGCACGCGTAACGCTGCTGGCATGGCATTCGGGAGATGGGAGGGGGCAAACGAAGAGAACAAGACGCACGCGGAGGCTATAAAGACGGGAGGGGCGCGGTGTGGGTGGCTTGCGCTGCGCTCGGCTGGCGCGTGCGGCGTTGTTTTTGTGCAAAAGAAGAGAAAACGAATGGGTTGCCGGGAGGGGGCCGTTGTGGTGTAGCCGCAGACGCGGCTGTCAGTGAACGTGGTGAGACCGACGGATGCGGGAGGGGCGGGGGCGGCGGTGAGAGCGGGCAAAACACTAGAAGAAGGAGAAAAACGCTGCTGCAACCAACATAAAATGAGGCCTTTTGTAACCTGCCAGCAACAAAACAACAACAAAAAGAAAGGTCTATCAACATTGAATGTAAATGGAAATGGACCCAAGTGTAACCTCCCCGCACAAATAGTCGTAAGTAAGTAAGCGAGTGAGTGAATGATGATGAAAATGTGCCGGAATGTTGTTAACGTCCCTAGAAAATGAACGAACGAACGAACGAACGAACGAACGAAGATTGATGAGAAACGCGCGGTAATATGATGAATGGAAATAATGAACCATGAACATCTCAACAGACATAATTGAAAACCCGATAAAGGTTGTAAGGGCAGCGCTGGCTGACCTTTCGGCCCTGTATTCTGAAACGTCCCCCTTTGAACAACAATGTATACAAAACTGTGCTTAAACTGACACACAATATTTTGAGCGCAACGCAATCTGACTATCTATCAAAGATCCCTGCAAAAGAATGGCCCTGAGTAACATTAAAGTACACCTTTCGGAAATCACTTACCTCACAAAAATCTTCATTAGTCGAACTACTGCAGTACAGCGAGCACCACTGCTGCCAGCTAAATAAGAGATTCAAACTACGGAGGGCACTAACTACTGATAGGGATAGTTAGCAAAGTAAAGATGTTTAATAGAGAACAACAAACAATGTATTTACCCTTAATATCATCACCAGTCATAATATATGTAATTTGAAAAGTCCGCCATCTCTCTCCTCACATGCACCATTGCTGGCGGCTCACCCCTAACTGCGCAACGCTACGCGCTGTTCACATCCAGCTATAGCAGTCCATGACAACAATGCAAACTAGCCACAGACTGCACACAGCACAGGCAGTGATTTTCACGCAGAGCGCTACGTGGCGTTACCAATATAAAAAATCTAAACAAACAGCCTGTGTACAAATTAGAAGAAAAAGAGCAAAAGATCGTTACGTCAATAAAAAAAAACAAAAAGACAAAAGAGAAAACAAACTGCATCTGTATGTGCTCTTAACTGTAGATACCTGTACACAGCTTCGTGCAATGAATGCCGGCTCACATTTAATGTTGATTGTTGGAGGAAATGCGTAGGAAATATTCTTTAAATGGAAATGAATGGTTGTACGTTAAAAAAGTTAGTTTGGAAACAAAGTATTATTGGGGCATTTTGTTGTGAAGAAAATAGTTACAATTGACATACATTATTAGATTTGCGCAATGCAGCTTCATTACCTTACCTTTAATAACAATATGCATCGTCCCGAACGGAGACCAGAGTCGCGAGAAGAGCACGCCGCCGCCCGCTCAGTACAATCGTCCACTCGCCAATACTGTCGACTGACTACTACCTCTCCCGACCCGCCACATATAGATGACAACTGTTCCTGCCGACGCGCTACGTGCTACTAGTGTCGTGTGGCGCAGACTAGCGACGATAAGAAACTCTCTGGTCAGAGATTGTGTCGTGCCTCGCCATCGCTGGTAATGAGTACATACGTGTTTCAGCGCGCGTACCGGAACACGCAGTGCGGAGCCCAGAGACTGTGTTGTCGAGGCCGTCGACGCAGTGCATGTCGGTCGGTCGGTCGAGTGCGTGCGGGAGGGCAGAGAGGCAGCGTCGGCACGGAGATGCACGCACGGGGGGCTGCGGCGTGGCGCGTTTGCGGTAGGCGCCTTTGGTGGCAACGGCCGGGACAAGCAGCGGTGTATGGTGTGGTGCGGGCCGGACAGGGGCGGAGGAGGAGGAGGCGGCGCGACGATGGCATTGGGGCGGAAACGGGGACGGCGACGGCGGATGTTGAGAGGCGTCACGCGCGGACCGACACAGACGCACAGATAGATAGGGAGGAAGAAGAGGGGGCGGCTGGTGAGTGCAATTTAGGCGGTAGACACAAGAGGTCGGCACGGCATTTGCGTGATGTGGCGTTGTGACGGGGTGTGCTCGCTTGCCTCGTTTTGTTGATGCGCGCAGGAAGATGTGCAGAGCAGCGGCGGGCGGCTCGGTTCGGTTTGGCCCGGCGGGCCGCGCTGTTGTCGCGGACGTGAGCGCCCCCTGGCGGGTGGCCGGAGGCGGCGCGGCGTGTTGGACGTGTGGCTGGCGGCAGTGCACAATTGCGAGTGGCTGGCGGTGTGGCGGTTGGCGCGTCGGCCGGCCGAGAGAGAGGAGAGGTATGTGTTTGCGGGCGCCTTTGCTGCGCGGCGTCGTGCAGGGAGGGCGGGCGCTTGTCGACTGTGTGACTGTGTGGCGAATTGGCGGCGTTGTGCTCCGGCCGAAGGCGTCGGGAAAGGAGAGTTGGTCGTGATGTCATGTCGCGCCGTGTCATGTTTGCGAAACGGCTGCCGAGAGGTGTGGTGGTAGCGAGCCGGTCGGTGTCAGTGCGATGGGAATGTGCGTTTGGCGGTTTTCGGTGTGCTTTTTGCGGCGTGAGAGTGGGGCGGGCGGGCGGGCGGGCGGGCGGGCGGGCGGGCTTTTGCTGTTGTTGGTTCCTTGTGTCTTGTGTGTAGCTTGATGGCAACGTGGAAGGACGCCGGTTTCGAGCCGTGCGTGTGGTTGTCGACGTTGACTGGTTGGGGTGTGCCGTTGCACGTGCATGTTTGGGTCGTTGGTGTGGTTTTGGCTGGCTGGCTGGCTGGCTGGCTGGCTGGCTGGCTGGCTGTGTGTACGGGAAGGGGGAGGCGGCGGTGGATAGTGCAGTAGTTGTGTCGTTGCCACGGGCGTCGGGTGCGGCTGTGCGTAGTGGCGGAAAGGTGTCGGTTGCGGGAAGCGAGGCCGTCGTTGGCGGTGTCGCGTGCCTTCGTGAATCGAGTGGGGCGGGGAAAGGAGCAGCGTGCCGCTGCGTCGTGGCCGTTAGCCAGAGGCTGTGCTTTGATAGTTTTGTGGACGGTTCGTGCGAGGCGATTTGTTGCCTGCCCTATGTTTGTTTGTTGTTTTTGGAGACGACGACTGGTTGGTGGCGTGCGCGCGAGCGAAGTGGCGGTGTGCGTTTCCCGTGTCGACTGCCGACTGCCGGCTGCCGGCTGCCGGCTGGCGACAGGTGCGCCGTCGGTGGGGTGGGTGGCCGGCACAAGTAGAGGCGGCGGCGGCGTCGTTGCGGTGTGTTTGTGTTGTCGGCTGTGTCGGCGACAGCTGTTTGTGCGGTGCGTGTGAATGGTGGTGCAAACGTGTGTGCTGGCGTTGAGGCTGCGACCGCGGCGTGTTGTTGGTTGATGTTGAACAGCGGCTGTGTGCGGTGGTGGTGTTGCCGCACGTGCATCCGGCCCGGCGCGGAAAGCGCAGTTGCGGCGGCCCTTCGGTGCCAGCCACGTCGCGTGAGCGGCGGGTTGCTCTGGTCGACACGTGGTGCTCTGGTTTGTTGTTTGGTGCCCTTTGGCCGGTGGGTGGTCCGTGTGTCTCGGTATCTGGTCGTGGTCGTGCTGCCCGTTTGTCGGCGTTGTCTGTGGCTTCGCTTTTGTTTTTGCGGCGTGCCGACGACCCGACGCGACCTTTACACCCAAAGTGTGGCGCCCGAAGGTGAACCAACGTAATCCGACCTCGGCGCTTAAGCTCTAAGCCTAAGCTGAGCGAACCGAACCTGTAGCGTTGCGTAGCGTGAGGTGAGGTGCGGTGAGGTCAGCCTCAGCGCCAAGTAAGCCAAGCTGTCCGGCCGTGAGGTGGGTGGGTAGGTAGGTAGGTAGGTAGGTGCGGCTGCTGCGGCCACCTGACGCCCGACGTGTGTTTGAATGCTTAACCTAAGTTTGAGGCTTAACCTAACCCAAGTGGCCTTAACCTAACCTAACCTAACCTCGGACGCCCGACGTGTGTTTGAATGCTTAACCTAAGTTTGACGCTTAACCTAACACCGACCCTTAACCTAACCCAAGTGCCCCTAACCTAACCTTAATGTAACGTAACCTAACCCAACCTCTGACGCCTGACGTGTGTTTTGAATGCTTAACCTAACCCAAGTGCCCTAAACCTAACGCACGTCCACCGAACGTAACCGAGACGTGTGAACCTAATGTCTAACTCGTAACGCGTGATGTTGGCTGTCGTGTGTGCTGACGGCAGATTGGGTTGGTCTGTAGTTGCGGATTTCGGTTTGCCTCGGGCGAGGGGTTGGCTCGTAAGCGGCGAGGGGCGCTCCGGCGGAGCATGTTGCTTTGCAGGCGGCGCCCGTTTTTGCGGCGGGCACAATTGAAATTGTTGGGAAACGAACGAAAGGGCTGTGAATGTTGGCGGGCGAGAGGAGGAGGACGTGGCCCGACGGCTGCGGGCCGATCGGGAAACGGTGGGAGGGCGATGGGGCGGCGGAGGTGCGTTTGCACGGCCGTCATCGCCGCACGCCTCCGCTTGTGTGGCTGTGGCGCCGGCCGCGCTGGCCGGGCTGCCGCGGCGACGGTGTGGGGCTTTTGCCGAAGGTTTGGCCATTGTGGCCGGTCGCCGGCTGGGGCTGTGGGGGCGGCATTTGGGCGTGGGCGGCGATTCTCGGCGGGCCGACCCAGGCTGTAGCGCGCGGTGGCTGCAGTTTGGCCGTGGTTTGCGGCGCTGCCGTGGCGACTGGTTGGCGACTGTGGTGTGGCTGTGTGTAGCCCCATCCTCGGTGGTTTGAAAGGCGCGGGTGGTTGTGGCGCAGGTGTGGGGCTGCTCCGCACAGGCTGTCGGACGTTGGGCGGTAGCAAGCGCGGGAGGCGCGGCGCGGCGGCGCGCAGAGTGGCGGCCGCTCTCTCGGCCGTCCGCGCCCGCCCGCGACACTGGCTGGGCCTGTGGCGCGAGGCGGCTATTCCTCTGCTGTGCGCTCCGCTCGCTGCGTGTCTCCTCTCGCTCTCGCTGCTCGCTGTGTTGTGTGTTAACGCGCGTCGTCGAAATGGCAGATCAGGCGGCTACGAACGAGACTGCTGCGGCACCCGCCGCCACCGGCACTACGAAGAAGGCAAAGTCTGCGTCGTCTGCGAAGAAGCCGCGCGCCAAGCCTGCGCACCCGCGCACCTCTGAGATGGTGACGGCCGCCATCAAGAGTCTGAAGGAGCGCGGCGGATCGTCGCTGCAGGCGATCAAGAAGTACATTGCCGCGCACTACAAGCTGGACGCGGAGAAGCTGGCGCCGTTTATCAAGAAGTACCTCAAGTCGGCCGTGGTGGCGGGCGAGCTGGTGCAGACGAAGGGGAAGGGCGCGTCCGGCTCTTTCAAGCTTGCCGGCGCCGGCGGCGGGGCGGCTGAGGGCGGCAAGGCTCGTGCTGGCGGTGCCAAGAAGAAGCGCGCCGCTCCGGCCAGCAAGGAGAAGAAGGGCGCCCGTGCGGCCGGCGCAAAGAAGGCTGGTGGCGTGAAGGCGGCGACTGGTCGGAAGGCGGGCGCCGCCAAGAAGGCGTCTGCGGCGTCGGCCGCTCCCGCCGGTGCGAAGAAGGCGGCTGCTGCCAAGCCGGCCAAGGCCAAGTCGCCGTCGAAGGCGAAGAAGGCCGCCAAGGTTCCGACGAAGAAGCCGAAGGCGCCGCGCCCGAAGAAGGCGACGACGCCGTCTAAGGCGAAGGCTTCGCCCAAGAAGAAGAAGTAGAGAGGAATGGGAAAGGAAGGGTTGGCGGTTGACTCCGTCGTCCGCACCCCCCGTCCCCGTCGTCTAGTGGCGCGCAACAGACGCGCGGCCCAAAACGGCCCTTCTCAGGGCCATCAAAGCACGTCGGGAAGGTTGTGATTGTCGTGTTTGTGTTGCGGTGTGGTTGTGTCGTCTGGCGTTTCTGTATGCCCGTGTGTGGATACTGTTTGCGTGCCGTGGTGGTTGGATTGCGGGGGGTCGGTGGCGGGTGCGGGCGGCGGTAGCGGTTGATTGTCGCCGTTTTTGGTCGCGGCCGGCCGACGGTTGGTTTTGTTGTCATGTTGTTTGAATACTTTGGTTTGCCTGCCTGCCTGCCGTCTTCTCGGACGTGTCTTGTCTTGTGTGTGTGTGTGTGTGTGTGTTCTTGGATGGAACGGGGGCGGGGGACGTTGAGATGTGGGGAAAGGGTCGGTGGCGTTGGACGTGCCTGGCTTTTTGTTTGTTTCTCTTTTCGAAACGAAGCGGCGGCCGGCCGTGTGGTTGACGGCGTCGGCCGATGGGTATTGTGCGCCGCGCCGGGGAGGGATGATGTTGATTGTTGCGCGCGCCAGCAAGCTGGCAGAGGAGAGCGGCTGTGGCGGACGGACGGGAAGTGGAAGTGGTGTTTTGTCTTTGGTTCTGTGGTTGTGGGGCGAGAGGCGACCGACAAAGTTTGCTCGCGACGGAGTGATGTTAGTGGCCCTTAAAAGGGCCGTTTTGTTTGTTTGCGTGCGTGGGCGGTGCCCAGCGGCTGGCGCGGTGTTTAGGCGCGCTCGCCGCGGATGCGGCGCGCGAGCTGGATGTCCTTGGGCATGATGGTGACGCGCTTGGCGTGGATTGCGCACAGGTTGGTGTCTTCGAAGAGGCCGACGAGGTAGGCCTCGCTGGCCTCCTGCAGGGCCATGACCGCGGAGCTCTGGAAGCGCAGGTCGGTCTTGAAGTCCTGGGCGATCTCGCGCACTAGGCGCTGGAATGGCAGCTTGCGGATGAGCAGCTCTGTGCTCTTCTGGTAGCGCCTGATTTCTCGCAGGGCGACGGTGCCCGGCCTGTAGCGGTGGGGCTTCTTGACGCCGCCGGTGGCGGGCGCGCTCTTCCTCGCCGCCTTGGTGGCGAGCTGTTTGCGCGGCGCCTTTCCGCCGGTGGACTTGCGGGCCGTTTGCTTTGTGCGGGCCATAGCGGTAGCGGTTAGCGGAGCGGCGTGGAGGCGAGCGAGGTGCTGCGTCGGGTGCTGCCTTGACGACACGGGCGCGCGCCAGCGGCCGTGGTGCGCTTATATGCCCTCGGTTGCGCGTGGTGGGGGGAGGGCGGGCCAGAGTCTATATAGGGGGGCTGGCGCGTGCGCCGGGCGCAGACCGTAGCCGACTCGCTAGCGCCGGGTGAGGAGCCAGCCGCTGCAGCAGACGTTTTGCTTGCCTTGAGCTTTTTTGAGGATTTAGAAGAGATGACTGGCCGCGGCAAGGGAGGAAAGGGGCTCGGCAAGGGTGGCGCCAAGCGGCACCGCAAGGTGTTGCGCGACAACATCCAGGGCATCACGAAGCCCGCGATCCGCCGCCTGGCTCGCAGGGGCGGCGTGAAGCGCATCTCTGGTCTGATCTACGAGGAGACCCGCGGAGTGCTGAAGGTGTTCCTGGAGAACGTGATCCGCGACGCGGTGACGTACACTGAGCACGCCAAGCGCAAGACTGTGACGGCCATGGACGTGGTGTACGCCCTGAAGAGGCAGGGGCGCACCCTGTACGGTTTCGGCGGTTAGGCGCGTCGCAGCCGGTGTGCTGTGCCGCGTTGGCCTTCCCGCGGCCGTGGGAGAGACGAAAACGGCCCTTTTCAGGGCCACCACACTGTTCGGAAATTGAAAAGTGCGAAAGAGTCTGTGTTGTTGCTGCGTGTGTTGCCTGCCTGCCTGCCTGCCTTCTTTCTTTCATTCTTCATTTCGTTTGCGTTTGACTGACGTGACGTGACTGGGAGAAAGGAAAGGAAGCGGGTCTTGTGTGTGTGTGTGTGTGTGTGTGTGTGCGTGCGAGAGAGGGCGTTGTGTGTTTGTTTTGTTTATCGATCGATGGAGACGCCGGGCTGTGTGTTGTTGTTGTGCGAGAGGCGGTGAATGTTTGCGTGGTTTCGGCTGTGTGTTTGCGGCGGCGTTGGAGTTGGCGAGGCAAGGCGTGCCCATAGGCGGCCGGATCAGCTGTTTCGTTTGTATGGGGCGCGCGGGAGTGGAGGGCGGTGTGTCGACACGCTCGTTTAACGCTGTCGTTGTCGTTTGGAAGGCGACTGTGCGTGCGTGGAGGTGCTTGAGGCAAACGAAACAAAAACAAGAGAAATGTGTGTGTGTGTGTGTGTGTGTGTGTGTGTGTGTGTGTGTGTTGGGCCACACGGGCTGTGGACGACAAGATGGCGGCGGCTCTTCTTGTTCTTCTCTCTTTTAGTCCTCTACCGTTGGTGGAGGTTATTGTCGCCTGTGGACATTTGCTCCTCTTTTCTGTGTGTTGTTCTTATCTTTGGTAGTGTGCTTTTTCGGACGTTGCTGTTTGTTGAGAGTGATTATGTGTTCTGTTTGTGCTACTGCTGGAGTAGCGACTCGGGTCTTGCACATCTGTCCCTGTGGTGTTCATATTGCCCAAGGGTCAAGACGTAATAGTCATTTTCTGAATTCCGCGCGGTGGCGTAGAACGCTTCTGCCAGGGCGCGGAATCGTGTTGTGGGTGGTTGTAGGCAGGTCTGCCGCGGGGGACGTGTAAGGCCCGTCGTAGAGCGCTCTGCTTTGGACCCTTCTGTAGGCGATGCGTCGTCGATCTGGCTGCATAGCCCCATACAGGGCGCGCATATTTCCAGTATCGCTACCCCTGTTGCGGGGTCGAGGGAACAGGGGTACAGGATCTGCATCCTGGCGTGAGCGTTTGTGCCAAGTCCCCCCCTATGTGACACTTCGATGTCAGGCGTGACACCGAGGTACCTCGCAGAATATCTCCCCCTGCAATCGTAGCAGTTGGTATGGTCTTGTTGCCGGCGGCGGCTGTGGAAGTGAAGTTAAAGTAAAGTAAAGCAAAGCGCGGCGAGGACGACTGAAATTTTGCTTTGGACGTAGGTTTGTGTGGTGGCCCTGAAAAGGGCCGATTGTTGTGAGCCGAGCCGGGCCGGCAAAGCGCGTTGCGTGCAGGGGAGCACGCAGCGCTGCTGGGCGGCGGGTCCGCGTGCCGATTGCCTGGCCTCTCTGTTTAGGCCTTCTTCTCGGTCTTCTTTGGCAGCAGGACGGCCTGGATGTTGGGCAGGACACCACCCTGTGCGATGGTGACGCCCGACAGGAGCTTGTTGAGCTCCTCGTCGTTGCGGATGGCAAGCTGCAGGTGGCGCGGGATGATGCGCGTCTTCTTGTTGTCGCGGGCCGCGTTTCCGGCCAGCTCGAGCACCTCAGCCGCGAGGTACTCCATGACGGCGGCGAGGTAGACGGGCGCCCCGGCGCCGACGCGCTCGGCGTAGTTTCCCTTGCGCAGGAGGCGGTGGATTCTGCCGACCGGGAACTGGAGCCCGGCCCTGCTTGAGCGGGACTTTGACTTGCCCTTGACCTTGCCTCCCTTTCCGCGTCCGGACATGGCGATGCGCTGTGGTGTAAAAACGAGACGAGACGAACGACGGTGCGAGCCGCAGCGAGTCGAGCAGCGGAGTGGCGGCGCCGCCAGGGGTGGGGGTCCTTTATGCTCTCGGGTGCGGCGGCCGGTTGCGCTCGCGGCCCATTGGTCGGCGGCCGCAACGGGGCGAGCTGGTAAAGGTGCGGCGGCGGGGCGCGCTGGGTGCCACTGTGTGGGGAGACGCTGACTAGAGCGGAGCGCTTGCTGCTGGTGTTGCTGCCGTACGTTCTTGTTTGTTTGCGATGCCGCCCAAGACTAGCGGGAAGGCCGCCAAGAAGGCTGGCAAGGCGCAGAAGAACATTTCGAAGGGCGACAAGAAGAAGAAGCGCAAGAGGAAGGAGAGCTATGCCATCTACATCTACAAGGTGCTGAAGCAGGTGCACCCTGACACGGGCATCTCGTCGAAGGCGATGAGCATCATGAACAGCTTCGTGAACGACATTTTCGAGCGCATCGCGGCCGAGGCGTCTCGCCTGGCGCACTACAACAAGCGCTCGACCATCACGTCCCGCGAGATCCAGACCGCTGTGCGGCTGTTGCTGCCTGGCGAGCTGGCCAAGCACGCCGTGAGCGAGGGCACGAAGGCGGTGACCAAGTACACGAGCTCCAAGTAAGGAGGTGGCTCTGGAATGGAAGGAGATCCTCCGTTGCGAGAGCGGCAAAACGGCCCTTTTCAGGGCCACCAAATGGCCTTTGCGGGAAGGGCGGAATTGTTGTTGTTTATGTTTTTGTTTTGTTTTGTTTTGTTTTGTTGTGTGTGTGAGTGGGTGGACGGCGGCAATAGCTACCGCTTTGGTTGCGACGGGGTGGGGTGGGGTGGCCGATGCGATGAATTTGATTGTTGGGGGCGCGTCGCGTGTTGCGGGGTACGGCCACGGTGTGACGTGGAATGGAGGCACGTGCGCACAACTCGTTGGTGTTGCCTGTCTGCGAGGGGGGGAAGTGCGATCGGTGATGTGCCCTTTGGATGGAGGTGCCGGTTAGTTACGTGACGGATGGAAACGAAACGCGATTGTTGGGAATGTCAGTGTGTAACGACGGCCGTTTGCGGGTCGGTTTGCACGCCATATATGGCGAGGGTGAAATGTGTCTGTAAATGCAGCGTGGAGGCGTGTGAGTGACGTTTAAATGAACGCGCATTGAGACACCAATGTGTATTGCATTGTACGGGCGACACGCACGATGATGTACCTTTCCTCCGACTCTGATTTCGATAGTCGTGTCTGACCGACTGTGTCTGCTTGTGTGCGTACGACGCACGCACACCGACGTCGTCATTGAAGATGCATGCACGCGTGGTCCAGTGCAGTACAGTAGAGTAAGCGCGACGCTAGAAGACGACGGTCGCTTTGGCGAATGTGCGTACACGTGTTTGTGTGTGTGTCGGTGGTGTGGTCCGATCCGTCGCCTCTGGGACACTGTCGATCGGCGCGGTACACCGGCATCACGCAACGGACGTCTTGAACACCGTCATACCGTTGGTACACCGTCGCGCTGAGGACGGTTACCGAAAGGTGGACGAACCTCTGATCGGTCGAATGTCTGGGCAGAACGTGAGGAGGAGAGAATGGTGGAGGAAAGGACGGAGGGAAAAAAAAGAGAGAAAAAACGGAAAAAAACAAGAACGAAACAAAACGGAGAAACGCAGTGTAGAGCAACGGAACGTTCCCGTGTCGGAGGTGTATTGTAGCCGCACTGAAATGCGTGTAACGGCGCGGCGGCAAGTGTCTTGCCGTGGTGAACGTTACCTTTGACGGCTGAATTGTGCGTTGCGTTGCTTTGCTTTCCCGGATGTGTATGTAACGTTCGTTGAGATGGTTCTGAGGAAGAATGTACGACAGTGCCCGTGCCGTCTATGTTCGTGTGCAAAGCCATTGTGTGTGTGTGTGTGTGTGTGTGTGTGTGTGTGTACGGAATGATGTCTGTAGGTGTTAGTGAACATGTTTTACCAGTGGGGGAAATGGATCGTCGATGGTTGCCGTCACGGTCGAGATGAGATAACGCACGCACCCTCCCTCCCTACATGAAGGTGTCAAGAAAGTGTGTTAACCGGGGTTTGTTTGTCGTTCGTTAAAGGGAAGGGACGAGAGAGAGAGAGAGAGAGAGAAAAGCGAAGTGGGATGGTGCGTTCATTTTGTGTGTGTGTGTGTGTGTGTGTGTGTGTTGTTTTGAGAATTGCGTCCGGGAATGGCGGTGGGCGTGCCCTGCATGTGGCCCGGAAGGCTGTTCGTTTCGCGGTAGTGTGTGGACAGGGGATGGGCACGCGTAACGCTGCTGGCATGGCATTCGGGAGATGGGAGGGGGCAAACGAAGAGAACAAGACGCACGCGGAGGCTATAAAGACGGGAGGGGCGCGGTGTGGGTGGCTTGCGCTGCGCTCGGCTGGCGCGTGCGGCGTTGTTTTTGTGCAAAAGAAGAGAAAACGAATGGGTTGCCGGGAGGGGGCCGTTGTGGTGTAGCCGCAGACGCGGCTGTCAGTGAACGTGGTGAGACCGACGGATGCGGGAGGGGCGGGGGCGGCGGTGAGAGCGGGCAAAACACTAGAAGAAGGAGAAAAACGCTGCTGCAACCAACATAAAATGAGGCCTTTTGTAACCTGCCAGCAACAAAACAACAACAAAAAGAAAGGTCTATCAACATTGAATGTAAATGGAAATGGACCCAAGTGTAACCTCCCCGCACAAATAGTCGTAAGTAAGTAAGCGAGTGAGTGAATGATGATGAAAATGTGCCGGAATGTTGTTAACGTCCCTAGAAAATGAACGAACGAACGAACGAACGAACGAACGAACGAAGATTGATGAGAAACGCGCGGTAATATGATGAATGGAAATAATGAACCATGAACATCTCAACAGACATAATTGAAAACCCGATAAAGGTTGTAAGGGCAGCGCTGGCTGACCTTTCGGCCCTGTATTCTGAAACGTCCCCCTTTGAACAACAATGTATACAAAACTGTGCTTAAACTGACACACAATATTTTGAGCGCAACGCAATCTGACTATCTATCAAAGATCCCTGCAAAAGAATGGCCCTGAGTAACATTAAAGTACACCTTTCGGAAATCACTTACCTCACAAAAATCTTCATTAGTCGAACTACTGCAGTACAGCGAGCACCACTGCTGCCAGCTAAATAAGAGATTCAAACTACGGAGGGCACTAACTACTGATAGGGATAGTTAGCAAAGTAAAGATGTTTAATAGAGAACAACAAACAATGTATTTACCCTTAATATCATCACCAGTCATAATATATGTAATTTGAAAAGTCCGCCATCTCTCTCCTCACATGCACCATTGCTGGCGGCTCACCCCTAACTGCGCAACGCTACGCGCTGTTCACATCCAGCTATAGCAGTCCATGACAACAATGCAAACTAGCCACAGACTGCACACAGCACAGGCAGTGATTTTCACGCAGAGCGCTACGTGGCGTTACCAATATAAAAAATCTAAACAAACAGCCTGTGTACAAATTAGAAGAAAAAGAGCAAAAGATCGTTACGTCAATAAAAAAAAACAAAAAGACAAAAGAGAAAACAAACTGCATCTGTATGTGCTCTTAACTGTAGATACCTGTACACAGCTTCGTGCAATGAATGCCGGCTCACATTTAATGTTGATTGTTGGAGGAAATGCGTAGGAAATATTCTTTAAATGGAAATGAATGGTTGTACGTTAAAAAAGTTAGTTTGGAAACAAAGTATTATTGGGGCATTTTGTTGTGAAGAAAATAGTTACAATTGACATACATTATTAGATTTGCGCAATGCAGCTTCATTACCTTACCTTTAATAACAATATGCATCGTCCCGAACGGAGACCAGAGTCGCGAGAAGAGCACGCCGCCGCCCGCTCAGTACAATCGTCCACTCGCCAATACTGTCGACTGACTACTACCTCTCCCGACCCGCCACATATAGATGACAACTGTTCCTGCCGACGCGCTACGTGCTACTAGTGTCGTGTGGCGCAGACTAGCGACGATAAGAAACTCTCTGGTCAGAGATTGTGTCGTGCCTCGCCATCGCTGGTAATGAGTACATACGTGTTTCAGCGCGCGTACCGGAACACGCAGTGCGGAGCCCAGAGACTGTGTTGTCGAGGCCGTCGACGCAGTGCATGTCGGTCGGTCGGTCGAGTGCGTGCGGGAGGGCAGAGAGGCAGCGTCGGCACGGAGATGCACGCACGGGGGGCTGCGGCGTGGCGCGTTTGCGGTAGGCGCCTTTGGTGGCAACGGCCGGGACAAGCAGCGGTGTATGGTGTGGTGCGGGCCGGACAGGGGCGGAGGAGGAGGAGGCGGCGCGACGATGGCATTGGGGCGGAAACGGGGACGGCGACGGCGGATGTTGAGAGGCGTCACGCGCGGACCGACACAGACGCACAGATAGATAGGGAGGAAGAAGAGGGGGCGGCTGGTGAGTGCAATTTAGGCGGTAGACACAAGAGGTCGGCACGGCATTTGCGTGATGTGGCGTTGTGACGGGGTGTGCTCGCTTGCCTCGTTTTGTTGATGCGCGCAGGAAGATGTGCAGAGCAGCGGCGGGCGGCTCGGTTCGGTTTGGCCCGGCGGGCCGCGCTGTTGTCGCGGACGTGAGCGCCCCCTGGCGGGTGGCCGGAGGCGGCGCGGCGTGTTGGACGTGTGGCTGGCGGCAGTGCACAATTGCGAGTGGCTGGCGGTGTGGCGGTTGGCGCGTCGGCCGGCCGAGAGAGAGGAGAGGTATGTGTTTGCGGGCGCCTTTGCTGCGCGGCGTCGTGCAGGGAGGGCGGGCGCTTGTCGACTGTGTGACTGTGTGGCGAATTGGCGGCGTTGTGCTCCGGCCGAAGGCGTCGGGAAAGGAGAGTTGGTCGTGATGTCATGTCGCGCCGTGTCATGTTTGCGAAACGGCTGCCGAGAGGTGTGGTGGTAGCGAGCCGGTCGGTGTCAGTGCGATGGGAATGTGCGTTTGGCGGTTTTCGGTGTGCTTTTTGCGGCGTGAGAGTGGGGCGGGCGGGCGGGCGGGCGGGCGGGCTTTTGCTGTTGTTGGTTCCTTGTGTCTTGTGTGTAGCTTGATGGCAACGTGGAAGGACGCCGGTTTCGAGCCGTGCGTGTGGTTGTCGACGTTGACTGGTTGGGGTGTGCCGTTGCACGTGCATGTTTGGGTCGTTGGTGTGGTTTTGGCTGGCTGGCTGGCTGGCTGGCTGGCTGGCTGGCTGTGTGTACGGGAAGGGGGAGGCGGCGGTGGATAGTGCAGTAGTTGTGTCGTTGCCACGGGCGTCGGGTGCGGCTGTGCGTAGTGGCGGAAAGGTGTCGGTTGCGGGAAGCGAGGCCGTCGTTGGCGGTGTCGCGTGCCTTCGTGAATCGAGTGGGGCGGGGAAAGGAGCAGCGTGCCGCTGCGTCGTGGCCGTTAGCCAGAGGCTGTGCTTTGATAGTTTTGTGGACGGTTCGTGCGAGGCGATTTGTTGCCTGCCCTATGTTTGTTTGTTGTTTTTGGAGACGACGACTGGTTGGTGGCGTGCGCGCGAGCGAAGTGGCGGTGTGCGTTTCCCGTGTCGACTGCCGACTGCCGGCTGCCGGCTGCCGGCTGGCGACAGGTGCGCCGTCGGTGGGGTGGGTGGCCGGCACAAGTAGAGGCGGCGGCGGCGTCGTTGCGGTGTGTTTGTGTTGTCGGCTGTGTCGGCGACAGCTGTTTGTGCGGTGCGTGTGAATGGTGGTGCAAACGTGTGTGCTGGCGTTGAGGCTGCGACCGCGGCGTGTTGTTGGTTGATGTTGAACAGCGGCTGTGTGCGGTGGTGGTGTTGCCGCACGTGCATCCGGCCCGGCGCGGAAAGCGCAGTTGCGGCGGCCCTTCGGTGCCAGCCACGTCGCGTGAGCGGCGGGTTGCTCTGGTCGACACGTGGTGCTCTGGTTTGTTGTTTGGTGCCCTTTGGCCGGTGGGTGGTCCGTGTGTCTCGGTATCTGGTCGTGGTCGTGCTGCCCGTTTGTCGGCGTTGTCTGTGGCTTCGCTTTTGTTTTTGCGGCGTGCCGACGACCCGACGCGACCTTTACACCCAAAGTGTGGCGCCCGAAGGTGAACCAACGTAATCCGACCTCGGCGCTTAAGCTCTAAGCCTAAGCTGAGCGAACCGAACCTGTAGCGTTGCG
This sequence comes from Schistocerca cancellata, assembly GCF_023864275.1. NCBI lineage: Eukaryota > Metazoa > Arthropoda > Insecta > Orthoptera > Acrididae > Schistocerca > Schistocerca cancellata. The sequence continues at coordinate 454,993,272 of NC_064634.1, read as the reverse complement.
TAGCGTGAGGTGAGGTGCGGTGAGGTCAGCCTCAGCGCCAAGTAAGCCAAGCTGTCCGGCCGTGAGGTGGGTGGGTAGGTAGGTAGGTAGGTAGGTGCGGCTGCTGCGGCCACCTGACGCCCGACGTGTGTTTGAATGCTTAACCTAAGTTTGAGGCTTAACCTAACCCAAGTGGCCTTAACCTAACCTAACCTAACCTAACCTAACCTAACCTAACCTAACCTCGGACGCCCGACGTGTGTTTGAATGCTTAACCTAAGTTTGACGCTTAACCTAACACCGACCCTTAACCTAACCCAAGTGCCCCTAACCTAACCTTAATGTAACGTAACCTAACCCAACCTCTGACGCCTGACGTGTGTTTTGAATGCTTAACCTAACCCAAGTGCCCTAAACCTAACGCACGTCCACCGAACGTAACCGAGACGTGTGAACCTAATGTCTAACTCGTAACGCGTGATGTTGGCTGTCGTGTGTGCTGACGGCAGATTGGGTTGGTCTGTAGTTGCGGATTTCGGTTTGCCTCGGGCGAGGGGTTGGCTCGTAAGCGGCGAGGGGCGCTCCGGCGGAGCATGTTGCTTTGCAGGCGGCGCCCGTTTTTGCGGCGGGCACAATTGAAATTGTTGGGAAACGAACGAAAGGGCTGTGAATGTTGGCGGGCGAGAGGAGGAGGACGTGGCCCGACGGCTGCGGGCCGATCGGGAAACGGTGGGAGGGCGATGGGGCGGCGGAGGTGCGTTTGCACGGCCGTCATCGCCGCACGCCTCCGCTTGTGTGGCTGTGGCGCCGGCCGCGCTGGCCGGGCTGCCGCGGCGACGGTGTGGGGCTTTTGCCGAAGGTTTGGCCATTGTGGCCGGTCGCCGGCTGGGGCTGTGGGGGCGGCATTTGGGCGTGGGCGGCGATTCTCGGCGGGCCGACCCAGGCTGTAGCGCGCGGTGGCTGCAGTTTGGCCGTGGTTTGCGGCGCTGCCGTGGCGACTGGTTGGCGACTGTGGTGTGGCTGTGTGTAGCCCCATCCTCGGTGGTTTGAAAGGCGCGGGTGGTTGTGGCGCAGGTGTGGGGCTGCTCCGCACAGGCTGTCGGACGTTGGGCGGTAGCAAGCGCTCCAGCCCACAATCATCAAACTTCTTCAAGTGGAGGTAAGGTAGCATTTACCGTAGGGCATTTACTACACCATCGGATTAGCAGAAACGAGAGAACATCAGGTGTGTATCAATTGTCATCTAATGATGTGGTGGTAAAAACAAACTATCGGTGGTGAACTGAAGATACTAAAAGTTGCAACTGCCGGGGTCAGCGATGGAGCAGCGCAACGGGCCTCTTATAGAGGTCGCGGGCATCAATAGGTGCCCCAAGGGTCCTGAGTAAGGGATTATCAGAAGCCGCAGCTGTGGCATACATCTTCCGTGCGATTTCCTGAAATCGTGCGAGGACGTCCTTCTCTTGCGCGGCGTCATGGAGATATCGGGCCGGGAACTGGGGATGGACATGAAAAATCCGGCGGAGAGCCTTGTTCTGCTGCGCTTGCAGGCGATGTATATGACGGTGCGCCGCATTTCCCCAAGCAGCACAGGCATAGTCCATCACAGGACGCACAAACATGCGGTATATGAGTAGTCCATTATCGACGGAGAGCGCCGAGTGCTCGTTCAGCAGGGGATAAAGCGCCCCCAGCCTCTGCTCGACCTTCCGCCGTACTTCCTGCACCTGCTGCTGCCAGATGAGCTGGCGGTCCAGGACAACCCCGAGGTAGGTGGCCGTCGGCGTCCAGGGGATGACCTCGCCGAAGAGCTGTAGTTGGTGGTCGTGTGGCGGGGTCCTCTTGCGTGTGAAGACCACGGCTTGGCTCTTCTGTGCATTAAACCGGACACGCCAAAGAGTCGCCCACGCTTCGAGGGCGGCGCACGCATCTTGGAGACGGCGATACATGGCTTGAGGCCACCGGCTGCGAGTGAAGATCGCCGTGTCATCGGCGTACATCGCGCGCTCCACTCGGGGAGAGGTCGGAAGATCGGCCGTATACAAGGAATACAGGGTCGGACCGAGGACCGAACCCTGCGGGACGCCGGCGGCAATATGTCGGAGCGTCGAAAGCGAATCGTCGATTCGGACCACAAAGGTGCGGCCCCGCAGATAGCTATCCAGCAGGCGGATGAGGGACCGCGGAAAGCCATGCAGATGGAGCTTCCACAGCAGCCCGGAATGCCACACACTGTCGAAGGCTTTTGTGACATCAAGGAAAATGGCGCCACAATATTCCTGGTTGTTGAAGGCCGTGGTAATGGCCTCAACAACGCGGACGAGCTGCTGTGTAGACGAGTGGCCACCCCGGAATCCAAACTGCTCCGGAGGCAACAGGCGTCGACGGTCCATAATAATCCTCAGCCGGTGAAGGAGGAGCCGCTCGAAAATCTTGCTGAGCTGCGGAAGCAAGCTGATGGGCCGATAGTTGTGTGGATTCTTCCTGTCCTTACCCGGCTTGGGGATGGCGACAACAACGGCGTGCTTCCAAGCAGCCGGATAGGTATGAGTCACCAGGATGGCGGTGAACAGGCGGGCCAGATAACCATAAGCAGCAGGAGGCAGTTCCTTGAGCGCCTTCCCGGGAACGTCATCAGCACCAGGAGCCTTGTGAGCGGCCATCGCCCGGATGGAGGCGGTCACCTCATCAGCGGTGAAGACGGGAAGCGGATCGTCATCGCGGCGGTCAGCAGAGAGGTAGGCGTCGAGGCCACGGTCCACATCTTGAACGAACTGTGCGTCCACAGGGTCGTCAAGCGGGACGAAGTTCGCCTGAAAGACGTCGGCAAGGGCATTCGCCTTATCCACAGGAGTATAGGCGACACCAGTCGGCGAGTCCAGAGGGGGCAGAGTGTGCTTCCGCTTAGTAAAGAAACGCACCGCGTCCCATGCGTCGGGTTCCGGAGTGAACGACGCCAGCTTCTGAGCCCACTGCTCGTTCTTGTGAGCGCTGACAGCGGCCTTAATGTCACGGCGGAGGAGGTTGACGCGCCGCTTCAGAAGGGGGTCGCGGGTAAGGCGCCATTCCTTGCTGAGACGATTCCGCACACGGATCAGATCCAAGATGGCAGCAGGCAGTCCCGGGCGCCGGGGAAGCGTGCGCCGGGGCGGCGGTGTGGATCGCAGCAGGGCTGAGTGGACGGCATCAGCGAAGGCAGTGACATCAGTATCGACGTCGTGGATATCGGCGTCAAGACGGGGCCGCACACGGGCGAGGACGTCCGCACGATACGCTGTCCAATCAGTGCGCCGAAGATTAAGGCGCGGCGAGGTGACGGCGGGATCGACAGCAAGATGGAAGAGGACCGGCAGATGGTTGGAGTTCAGCTCATGAAGGACATCAGCCGTCATGAACTGATGCAGGCCCTTGGTGACGGCGAAATCGAGGACATCCGGCGTGCCGCGGGAGGGGTAGCAGGTCGGCTCCTCCGGCCCGCAAGCGTAAGCACCAACCCTGTCGAGAACTCGATGAAACTGTCGGCCGCTGTGGGTGGTGTGCAGAGAATTCCACGCCGCATGCTTGGCGTTAAAATCGCCGGCCAAAAAGAGCTTCCCCGGGAGACGGAGAAGCGCATAGGCGTCGTCTAAGTCCAGCAGGTAGCGCGGAGGACGGTAAACGGAGACGAAGGTGACCACCCCAGCTGAGGTCACCACAGCCACGGCCGTCGCCTCCATCTGTCGCAACGGTGGCGTAGGGACGACATAGTGGCGGATGTCCCGCTTGACGTAGATCGCAGCGCCGCCACCACGGGTGGGGCGGTCGTAGCGGTAGCACCTGTAGTTGGAGATGTTGGCCCTGAGACCCGGCTTCAGGTGCGTCTCCGACACGAGAAAGATGTCGATGTTGTGTGCCTCCAGGAAGTGCTTAACTTCCAGGAGATCGCGGAAGAGTCCGTCGGCGTTGTATGTCGAAATACGAAGGTCTTCAAAGCGACGCACCCTATCCATGATGTGGGGCAGCGGCACTGGTGGTCTGGAGAACGCTTCGTATCGTGGATTCCACGGTGGCAGCAAGTGTAGCGGGCAGCGCCTGGATGGCGCGGCTCATTTCGGCGACCGCCGTCATCATGGACTGGAGTAAGCTGAAGAGGTCGTGGGAGGCGATACCCGGCTGCGGGTCATCCTGCGGAGCCTGGTCGACGGGACGTCGTCGGCGCAACGGCGGAAAGGCGGCAGGGCCTTCTGGAACGTCCGGCGGAGCGGCAGAGGACTCAGGGGCGTCCCTGCGGATGACGTATGGTGCAGCAAGTGGACGCTGCCAGGCGTTAGGAGCGCGAGACTGCGAGAATGAGTCCCGCCCCTGCTGCTGGGCTCCCGCAGGGCGGAAGCTGGCAGGAGTGCTGCTGACGACAGCGGTCCTTCGGCGGCGATCCCTGGCGGTGAGCGGGGGAAGCCCGCGTTGCCGTCGACTGGCCTCCTTGTGTTTAGGACACGACCTGAAATTGGCGGGGTGTCGTCCGCCACACAGGCCACACTTCGCCGGTTCTTCCCTAGGTACCTGGCATTGCCGGCTGTCATGGGCGCCGCCGCACTTTACACAAACAAAAGGCATGGTACAACCACGGGCAACATGGTTGAAGCCTTGGCACCGGAAACATTGCGTCACCCCACGCGACTTGCGGAGTGTTTCTGCTGACATCACAAGCCCGCAAAGGCGGGTGACGTGGAAAATCTTCCGATGGTCTGGCGTATCAGGAAGGATCACGATGCGGAGGCCGGACCGACGGTTGGTGCCCGGGATTTTGTGGTAGTCCACAATCGTGGCGGCGAAGCCGAGGTCTTCGAGTTCTTCTTTGACCCAGTCGTTAGGAAGGGACTCGAGAATCCCTCGAAGAACCACCTTCAAGGTCGGCGGCCGAACGACCGGAAAAGTATAATTGGGAATGCCTTGCGCCCCAAGGAAGTCCATGACGGTGGTGTAGTCGTCGAGGGTGGTAACAGAAAGCTTCAGCTTGTCGCCGCCCGTCTGGCGCGCGGTGAAAGGCTGCTTCAGGTGCTGCTTCATCCACTCGTAAAATTCCTTATAGGACGAGGGAAGCTGCAGCACGATCGGCGGAATGCGCTTCTGCTGTTGCGGCGGCGGCTGCTGCTGCTGCGCCTGCTGCTGGGCACTGGGCTGAGCCGCGTCGTCAGCGTCGTCAGGTATATCATCGAACCGGTTGTGCACCGGAATATCCGCCGCCTGCGGCTGAGCTTGCGCCGCCCGCGCCTGACGCTTCTTCGGTGGTTTGCGGAAGCCATCATCTGGCGCATCAGCAGCGCGCGAACCACTACCAGTGCCCCTCTTCTTCCGAGAAGCAACCGTTGACGGTGTCTGCCTCAGGACGACGTCGTCGTCGATAGAAGTATCCGATAAATCAGCCAAATCGAGGTCCATAGTCGAAGCCGGGTCCGTCATACTCTTGTTCCTCTCTTCCATAGCCCTGGTCGTCATTGGTGGGGGGCCGGATGGGGCCGCCGACGGGGCAAGCCCCGCCGGACGGCGATCCGCCACACCCTTCGCTCCACGCACGTCCGACTGCTGCGACATGTCGCACTCGAATGGTAGCAAGCGCGGGAGGCGCGGCGCGGCGGCGCGCAGAGTGGCGGCCGCTCTCTCGGCCGTCCGCGCCCGCCCGCGACACTGGCTGGGCCTGTGGCGCGAGGCGGCTATTCCTCTGCTGTGCGCTCCGCTCGCTGCGTGTCTCCTCTCGCTCTCGCTGCTCGCTGTGTTGTGTGTTAACGCGCGTCGTCGAAATGGCAGATCAGGCGGCTACGAACGAGACTGCTGCGGCACCCGCCGCCACCGGCACTACGAAGAAGGCAAAGTCTGCGTCGTCTGCGAAGAAGCCGCGCGCCAAGCCTGCGCACCCGCGCACCTCTGAGATGGTGACGGCCGCCATCAAGAGTCTGAAGGAGCGCGGCGGATCGTCGCTGCAGGCGATCAAGAAGTACATTGCCGCGCACTACAAGCTGGACGCGGAGAAGCTGGCGCCGTTTATCAAGAAGTACCTCAAGTCGGCCGTGGTGGCGGGCGAGCTGGTGCAGACGAAGGGGAAGGGCGCGTCCGGCTCTTTCAAGCTTGCCGGCGCCGGCGGCGGGGCGGCTGAGGGCGGCAAGGCTCGTGCTGGCGGTGCCAAGAAGAAGCGCGCCGCTCCGGCCAGCAAGGAGAAGAAGGGCGCCCGTGCGGCCGGCGCAAAGAAGGCTGGTGGCGTGAAGGCGGCGACTGGTCGGAAGGCGGGCGCCGCCAAGAAGGCGTCTGCGGCGTCGGCCGCTCCCGCCGGTGCGAAGAAGGCGGCTGCTGCCAAGCCGGCCAAGGCCAAGTCGCCGTCGAAGGCGAAGAAGGCCGCCAAGGTTCCGACGAAGAAGCCGAAGGCGCCGCGCCCGAAGAAGGCGACGACGCCGTCTAAGGCGAAGGCTTCGCCCAAGAAGAAGAAGTAGAGAGGAATGGGAAAGGAAGGGTTGGCGGTTGACTCCGTCGTCCGCACCCCCCGTCCCCGTCGTCTAGTGGCGCGCAACAGACGCGCGGCCCAAAACGGCCCTTCTCAGGGCCATCAAAGCACGTCGGGAAGGTTGTGATTGTCGTGTTTGTGTTGCGGTGTGGTTGTGTCGTCTGGCGTTTCTGTATGCCCGTGTGTGGATACTGTTTGCGTGCCGTGGTGGTTGGATTGCGGGGGGTCGGTGGCGGGTGCGGGCGGCGGTAGCGGTTGATTGTCGCCGTTTTTGGTCGCGGCCGGCCGACGGTTGGTTTTGTTGTCATGTTGTTTGAATACTTTGGTTTGCCTGCCTGCCTGCCGTCTTCTCGGACGTGTCTTGTCTTGTGTGTGTGTGTGTGTGTGTTCTTGGATGGAACGGGGGCGGGGGACGTTGAGATGTGGGGAAAGGGTCGGTGGCGTTGGACGTGCCTGGCTTTTTGTTTGTTTCTCTTTTCGAAACGAAGCGGCGGCCGGCCGTGTGGTTGACGGCGTCGGCCGATGGGTATTGTGCGCCGCGCCGGGGAGGGATGATGTTGATTGTTGCGCGCGCCAGCAAGCTGGCAGAGGAGAGCGGCTGTGGCGGACGGACGGGAAGTGGAAGTGGTGTTTTGTCTTTGGTT